>NW_026871375.1:0-210868 GCF_028564815.1 Eubalaena glacialis | reverse complement strand
TTCACTGAGAGTCATCGTACCTAAATCCACTCATCCTGCTGCTACTAGCCTTATGACATTGATTTCATGGCTGAGTGATATTCCATTGTGCCTAAGTACCACAACTTCTTTATCCATTTTTCGCTTTCCTGGGATATTGAAGGTGTACCGAAGTGGAGGTTCTTGGAAACAGAGCAGCCCTAAACTTTGGG
Source organism: Eubalaena glacialis (assembly GCF_028564815.1). Lineage (NCBI taxonomy): Eukaryota > Metazoa > Chordata > Mammalia > Artiodactyla > Balaenidae > Eubalaena > Eubalaena glacialis. The sequence goes on along the minus strand of NW_026871375.1, from coordinate 210,677 downwards.
GTGCCTGTGTCTTGTTGATTTTTAGGTTTCCCGATTTATACGCCCATGAGTGGAAGTGCCCTATGCTCTCTAAGCTGTGCTTATTACATGTTTCAGGACACACCGTACACTTCTCCAGAGTGGCTGTTGGCAATTTACATCCCGCCCATCAGCGTAGCAAGGCTCCCATGTCTCCACGGCCTGTCCTGAATTTCTGGTTTTTACACTTTTTTAAGCATGGCCTTTTTGACCGATGGGAAGCGAGACTCCTTTGTAGCGCTGATTTGCCTTTCTGGCTTGCTTGGTTGGCCAAAAAGGGCGTACGCGTTTTTTCCTGAATATATTCAGGAAAAAACGCGTACGCCCTTTTTGGCCAAGGGCATCATTGTCAACGCTTTGCCGCTTTTCATGTGCTTTCAAGGCGAGTCGAGTCTGCCTCCTGAAACCTGTTTCCTGCAATTCTGCCTTGCTTTCAAATCCTCTTCTTTGCCTTCCCTCAATATATTTGTGGACGAGGGTTATCATTTATAACTCTGCAGGTTTGTGAGTTGCAGTGCCCCTGAGCTCCATTTGTCAACTCGCTTTTTTGGGAGCTGGCCGCCAAAGCGCAGGATTGCTTCAGGCCGTATTCTGGTTCCGGGGGGCAGGCTGAGCCTGTGGTTCATTCTTCTTCCTGATGGGAAAATAGAGTGACCTGTGCCTGTCCCAACACCTAGAGCTAGTCTCTCATTGGTTCCCCCTCTTCCCGTTCATCCTCAGGCCAAATTGCGACCTGTCCGAAACAGGAGGTTAAAGGTGCTGATTCTCCAAGTAGGGAGATTGTTAGTAGAGCGGCTGGAATGGCGAACCCGAGCACAAGGAGAGGAGAAATGAGGTGCGTTTGAGAAACCTTTCCCGATCACACGGTGTACCATCTTCTGGGTTTCCCACGCATGTGTTCGATGTAGTAAGATGCCCTTGAACCTGGAGATTTGGGACCCACGGCATGGGTACCACGCAGTAGGACTTTAAAGGGTCTGCGTTTGCTCACCAAGCTCACCAATCCTCTCAGCCCCAAGAGTGTCCAGCCTCATGTCTCATCCAGCTGTGGGTCTAGATATGGTCAATCCAGGTTGCATCAGAGCCCCTGAACGGATTTTGGAAGAATTTCTCTCTCTTTCACTGTCTTTGTTTTATAGGGTTTTTTTTAAAGTAATCTATTTTTATACTGGGGTTTAGCTGCTTTTCACTGCTGTGTTTATGCCGCTTTACACCTCTTGATTCACTTCCAGAGAGAGATCAATACCTAGGTTTTAAGACTCTTACTAGTCAGATATATTCTTGGGCGGTGAATAGGGGCTGTTGAGTCCAGTTCACTGAGCAGGGAGTAGGTCTTGTCTATTACATATTCGGCTTGTGGAACGGTATCTGAGCTAATTTCAAACCCTTGTTTTATGCATCACCCCACCTCACCTTTCCCATTAAGCAGCCATAGTGTGTTTTCTAAATGTGTGACTCTGTTCTGTTTTGTAATTCCGTTCAAGTGTAGCGATTTTGACATTCCCTCTATAAGTGATATCTTAGGATAAGTGTCTTTTTCTCTGTGACTTATTTCACTGAGAGTCATCGTACCTAAATCCACTCATCCTGCTGCTACTAGCCTTATGACATTGATTTCATGGCTGAGTGATATTCCATTGTGCCTAAGTACCACAACTTCTTTATCCATTTTTCGCTTTCCTGGGATATTGAAGGTGTACCGAAGTGGAGGTTCTTGGAAACAGAGCAGCCCTAAACTTTGGGGTGCCTGTGTCTTGTTGATTTTTAGGTTTCCCGATTTATACGCCCATGAGTGGAAGTGCCCTATGCTCTCTAAGCTGTGCTTATTACATGTTTCAGGACACACCGTACACTTCTCCAGAGTGGCTGTTGGCAATTTACAGCCCGCCCGTCAGCGTAGCAAGGCTCCCATGTCTCCATGGCCTGTCCTGCATTTCTGGTTTTTACACTTTTTTCAGCATGGCCCTTTTGACCGATGGCAAGCGAGACTTCTTTGTAGCGCTGATTTGCCTTTCCGGCTTGCCTGGTTGGCCAAAAAGGGCGTATGCGTGTTTTCCTGAATATATTCAGGAAAAAACGCATACGCCCTTTTTGGCCAAGGGCATCATTGTCAACGCTGTGCCGCTTTTCATGTGCTTTCAAGGCGAGTCGAGTCTGCCTCCTGAAACCTGTTTCCTGCAATTCTGCCTTGCTTTCAAATCCTCCTCGTTGCCTTCCCTCAATATATTTGTGGACGAGAGTTATCATTTATAACTCTGCAGGTTTGTGAGTTGCAGTGCCCCTGAGCTCCATTTGTCAACTCGCTTTTTTGGGAGCTGGCCGCACAAGGGCAGGATTGCTTCAGGCCGTATTCTGGTTCCGGGGGCAGGCTGAGCCTGTGGCTCATTCTTCTTCCTGATGGGAAAATAGAGTGACATGTGCCTGTCCCAACACCTAGAGCTAGTCTCTCATTGGTTCCCCCTCTTCCCGTTCATCCTCAGGCCAAATTGCGAATTGTACGAAACAGGAGGTTAAAGGTGCTGATTCTCCAAGTAGGGAGATTGTTAGTAGAGCGGCTGGAATGGGGAACCCGAGCACAAGGAGAGGAGAAATGAGGTGCGTTTGAGAACCCTTTCCCGATCACACGGTGTACCATCTTCTGGGTTTCCCACGCATGTTTTCGATGTAGGAAGATGCCCTTGAACCTGGAGATTTGGGACCCATGGCATGGGTACCACGCAGTAGGACTTCAAAGGGTCTGCGTTTTCTCACCCAAGCTCACCAATCCTCTCAGCCCCAAGAGTGTCCAGCCTCATGTCTCATCCAGCTGTGGGTCTAGATATGGTCAATCCAGGTTGCATCAGAGCCCCTGAACGGATTTTCGAAGAATTTCTCTCTCTTTCACTGTCTTTGTTTTATGGGGTTTTTTTTAAGTAATCTATTTTTATAATGGGGTTTAGCTGCTTTTCACTGCTGTGTTTATGCCGCTTTACACCCTCTTGATGCACTTCCAGAGAGATATGAATACATAGGTTTTAAGACTCTTACTAGTCAGATATATTCTTGGGCGGTGAATAGGGGCTGTTGAGTCCAGTTCACTGAGCAGGGAGTAGGTCTTGTCTATTACATATTCGGCTTGTGGAACGGTATCTGAGCTAATTTCAAACCCTTGTTTTATGCATCACCCCACCTCACCTTTCCCGTTAAGCAGCCATAGTGTGTTTTCTAAATGTGTGACTCTGTTCTGTTTTGTAATTCCGTTCAAGTGTAGCGATTTTGACATTCCCTCTATAAGTGACATGTTAGGATAAGTGTCCTTTTCTGTGTGACTTATTCCACTGAGAGTCATCGTACCTAAATCCATTCATCCTGCTGCTACTAGCCTTATGACATTGATTTCATGGCTGAGTGATATTCCATTGTGCCTAAGTACCACAACTTCTTTATCCATTTTTCTCTTTCCTGGGATATTGAAGGTGTACCGAAGTGGAGGTTCTTGGAAACAGAGCAGCCCTAAACTGTGGGGTGCCTGTGTCTTGTCGATTTTTAGGTTTCCCGATTTATACGCAAATGAGTGGAAGTGCCCTATGCTCTCTAAGCTGTGCTTATTACATGTTTCAGGACATACGTACACTTCTCCAGAGTGGCTGTTGGCAATTTACATCCCGCCCATCAGCGTAGCAAGGCTCCCATGTCTCCATGGCCTGTCCTGCATTTCTGGTTTTTACACTTTTTTCAGCATGGCCTTTTTGACCGATGGGAAGCGAGACTCCTTTGTAGCGCTGATTTGCCTTTCCGGCTTGCTTGGTTGGCCAAAAAGGGCGTATGCGTTTTTCCTGAATATATTCAGGAAAAAACGCATACGCCTTTTTGGCCAAGGGCATCATTGTCAACGCTTTGCCGCTTTTCATGTGCTTTCAAGGCGAGTCGAGTCTGCCTCCTGAAACCTGTTTCCTGCAATTCTGCCTTGCTTTCAAATCCTCCTCGTTGCCTTCCCTCAATATATTTGTGGACGAGAGTTATCATTTATAACTCTGCAGGTTTGTGAGTTGCAGTGCCCCTGAGCTCCGTTTGTCAACTCGCTTTTTTGGGAGCTGGCCGCCAAAGCGCAGGATTGCTTCAGGCCGTATTCTGGTTCCGGGGGGCAGGCTGAGCCTGTGGCTCATTCTTCTTCCTGATGGGAAAATAGAGTGACCTGTGCCTGTCCCAACACCTAGAGCTAGTCTCTCATTGGTTCCCCCTCTTCCCGTTCATCCTCAGGCCAAATTGCGACCTGTCCGAAACAGGAGGTTAAAGGTGCTGATTCTCCAAGTAGGGAGATGGTTAGTAGAGCGGCTGGAATGGCGAACCCGAGCACAAGGAGAGGAGAAATGAGGTGCGTTTGAGAACCCTTTCCCGATCACACGGTGTACCATCTTCTGGGTTTCCCACGCATGTTTTCGATGTCGGAAGATGCCCTTGAACCTGGAGATTTGGGACCCACGGCATGGGTACCACGCAGTAGGACTTTAAAGGGTCTGCGTTTGCTCACCCAAGCTCACCAATCCTCTCAGCCCCAAGAGTGTCCAGCCTCATGTCTCATCCAGCTGTGGGTCTAGATATGGTCAATCCAGGTTGCATCAGAGCCCCTGAACGGATTTTGGAAGAATTTCTCTCTCTTTCACTGTCTTTGTTTTATGGGGGTTTTTTTTTTAAGTAATCTATTTTTATAATGGGGTTTAGCTGCTTTTCACTGCTGTGTTTATGCCGCTTTACACCCTCTTGATGCACTTCCAGAGAGAGATCAATACCTAGGTTTTAAGACTCTTACTAGTCAGATATATTCTTGGGCGGTGAATAGGGGCTGTTGAGTCCAGTTCACTGAGCAGGGAGTAGGTCTTGTCTATTACATATTCGGCTTGTGGAACGGTATCTGAGCTAATTTCAAACCCTTGTTTTATGCATCACCCCACCTCACCTTTCCCGTTAAGCAGCCATAGTGTGTTTTCTAAATGTGTGACTCTGTTCTGTTTTGTAATTCCGTTCAAGTGTAGCGATTTTGACATTCCCTCTATAAGTGATATCTTAGGATAAGTGTCTTTTTCTCTGTGACTTATTTCACTGAGAGTCATCGTACCTAAATCCACTCATCCTGCTGCTACTAGCCTTATGACATTGATTTCATGGCTGAGTGATATTCCATTGTGCCTAAGTACCACAACTTCTTTATCCATTTTTCGCTTTCCTGGGATATTGAAGGTGTACCGAAGTGGAGGTTCTTGGAAACAGAGCAGCCCTAAACTTTGGGGTGCCTGTGTCTTGTTGATTTTTAGGTTTCCCAGTTTATACGCCCATGAGTGGAAGTGCCCTATGCTCTCTAAGCTGTGCTTATTACATGTTTCAGGACACACCGTACACTTCTCCAGAGTGGCTGTTGGCAATTTACAGCCCGCCCGTCAGCGTAGCAAGGCTCCCATGTCTCCATGGCCTGTCCTGCATTTCTGGTTTTTACACTTTTTTCAGCATGGCCCTTTTGACCGATGGCAAGCGAGACTTCTTTGTAGCGCTGATTTGCCTTTCCGGCTTGCCTGGTTGGCCAAAAAGGGCGTATGCGTTTTTTCCTGAATATATTCAGGAAAAAACGCATACGCCCTTTTTGGCCAAGGGCATCATTGTCAACGCTTTGCCGCTTTTCATGTGCTTTCAAGGCGAGTCGAGTCTGCCTCCTGAAACCTGTTTCCTGCAATTCTGCCTTGCTTTCAAATCCTCCTCGTTGCCTTCCCTCAATATATTTGTGGACGAGAGTTATCATTTATAACTCTGCAGGTTTGTGAGTTGCAGTGCCCCTGATCTCCATTTGTCAACTCGCTTTTTTGGGAGCTGGCCGCACAAGCGCAGGATTGCTTCAGGCCGTATTCTGGTTCCGGGGGGCAGGCTGATTCTGTGGTTCATTCTTCTTCCTGATGGGAAAATAGAGTGACCTGTGCCTGTCCCAACACCTAGAGCTAGTCTCTCATTGGTTCCCCCTCTTCCCGTTCATCCTCAGGCCAAATTGTGAATTGTACGAAACAGGAGGTTAAAGGTGCTGATTCTCCAAGTAGGGAGATTGTTAGTAGAGCGGCTGGTATGGCGAACCCGAGCACAAGGAGAGGAGAAATGAGGTGCGTTGAGAAACCTTTCCCGATCACACGGTGTACCATCTTCTGGGTTTCCCACGCATGTTTTCGATGTAGGAAGATGCCCTTGAACCTGGAGATTTGGGACCCATGGCATGGGTACCACGCAGTAGGACTTTAAAGGGTCTGCGTTTGCTCACCCAAGCTCACCAATCCTCTCAGCCCCAAGAGTGTCCAGCCTCATGTCTCATCCAGCTGTGGGTCTAGATATGGTCAATCCAGGTTGCATCAGAGCCCCTGAACGGATTTTGTAAGAATTTCTCTCTCTTTCAGTGTCTTTGTTTTATGGGGTTTTTTTTAAGTAATCTATTTTTATAATGGGGTTTAGCTACTTTTCACTGCTGTGTTTATGCCGCTTTACACTCTCTTGATTCACTTCCAGAGAGATATGAATACATAGGTTTTAAGACTCTTACTAGTCAGATATATTCTTGGGCGGAGACTAGGGGCTGTTGAGTCCAGTTCACTGAGCAGGGAGTAGGTCTTGTCTATTACATATTTGGCTTGTGGAACGGTATCTGAGCTAATTTCAAACCCTTGTTTTATGCATCACCCCACCTCACCTTTCCCGTTAAGCAGCCATAGTGTGTTTTCTAAATGTGTGACTCTGTTCTGTTTTGTAATTCAGTTCAAATGTAGCGATATTGACATTCCCTCTATAAGTGATATCTTAGGATAAGTGTCTTTTTCTCTGTGACTTATTTCACTGAGAGTCATCGTACCTAAATCCACTCATCCTGCTGCTACTAGCCTTATGACATTGATTTCATGGCTGAGTGATATTCCATTGTGCCTAAGTACCACAACTTCTTTATCCATTTTTCGCTTTCCTGGGATATTGAAGGTGTACCGAAGTGGAGGTTCTTGGAAACAGAGCAGCCCTAAACTTTGGGGTGCCTGTGTCTTGTTGATTTTTAGGTTTCCCGATTTATACGCCCATGAGTGGAAGTGCCCTATGCTCTCTAAGCTGTGCTTATTACATGTTTCAGGACACACCGTACACTTCTCCAGAGTGGCTGTTGGCAATTTACATCCCGCCCATCAGCGTAGCAAGGCTCCCATGTCTCCACGGCCTGTCCTGAATTTCTGGTTTTTACACTTTTTTAAGCATGGCCTTTTGACCGATGGGAAGCGAGACTCCTTTGTAGCGCTGATTTGCCTTTCTGGCTTGCTTGGTTGGCCAAAAAGGGCGTACGCGTTTTTTCCTGAATATATTCAGGAAAAAACGCGTACGCCCTTTTTGGCCAAGGGCATCATTGTCAACGCTTTGCCGCTTTTCATGTGCTTTCAAGGCGAGTCGAGTCTGCCTCCTGAAACCTGTTTCCTGCAATTCTGCCTTGCTTTCAAATCCTCTTCTTTGCCTTCCCTCAATATATTTGTGGACGAGGGTTATCATTTATAACTCTGCAGGTTTGTGAGTTGCAGTGCCCCTGAGCTCCATTTGTCAACTCGCTTTTTTGGGAGCTGGCCGCCCAAAGCGCAGGATTGCTTCAGGCCGTATTCTGGTTCCGGGGGGCAGGCTGAGCCTGTGGTTCATTCTTCTTCCTGATGGGAAAATAGAGTGACCTGTGCCTGTCCCAACACCTAGAGCTAGTCTCTCATTGGTTCCCCCTCTTCCCATTCATCCTCAGGCCAAATTGCGACCTGTCCGAAACAGGAGGTTAAAGGTGCTGATTCTCCAAGTAGGGAGATTGTTAGTAGAGCGGCTGGAATGGCGAACCCGAGCAGAAGGAGAGGAGAAATGAGGTGCGTTTGAGAAACCTTTCCCGATCACACGGTGTACCATCTTCTGGGTTTCCCACGCATGTGTTCGATGTAGTAAGATGCCCTTGAACCTGGAGATTTGGGACCCACGGCATGGGTACCACGCAGTAGGACTTTAAAGGGTCTGCGTTTGCTCACCCAAGCTCACCAATCCTCTCAGCCCCAAGAGTGTCCAGCCTCATGTCTCATCCAGCTGTGGGTCTAGATATGGTCAATCCAGGTTGCATCAGAGCCCCTGAACGGATTTTGGAAGAATTTCTCTCTCTTTCACTGTCTTTGTTTTATAGGGTTTTTTTTAAAGTAATCTATTTTTATACTGGGGTTTAGCTGCTTTTCACTGCTGTGTTTATGCCGCTTTACACCCTCTTGATTCACTTCCAGAGAGAGATCAATACCTAGGTTTTAAGACTCTTACTAGTCAGATATATTCTTGGGCGGTGAATAGGGGCTGTTGAGTCCAGTTCACTGAGCAGGGAGTAGGTCTTGTCTATTACATATTCGGCTTGTGGAACGGTATCTGAGCTAATTTCAAACCCTTGTTTTATGCATCACCCCACCTCACCTTTCCCATTAAGCAGCCATAGTGTGTTTTCTAAATGTGTGACTCTGTTCTGTTTTGTAATTCCGTTCAAGTGTAGCGATTTTGACATTCCCTCTATAAGTGATATCTTAGGATAAGTGTCTTTTTCTCTGTGACTTATTTCACTGAGAGTCATCGTACCTAAATCCACTCATCCTGCTGCTACTAGCCTTATGACATTGATTTCATGGCTGAGTGATATTCCATTGTGCCTAAGTACCACAACTTCTTTATCCATTTTTCGCTTTCCTGGGATATTGAAGGTGTACCGAAGTGGAGGTTCTTGGAAACAGAGCAGCCCTAAACTTTGGGGTGCCTGTGTCTTGTTGATTTTTAGGTTTCCCGATTTATACGCCCATGAGTGGAAGTGCCCTATGCTCTCTAAGCTGTGCTTATTACATGTTTCAGGACACACCGTACACTTCTCCAGAGTGGCTGTTGGCAATTTACAGCCCGCCCGTCAGCGTAGCAAGGCTCCCATGTCTCCATGGCCTGTCCTGCATTTCTGGTTTTTACACTTTTTTCAGCATGGTCCTTTTGACCGATGGCAAGCGAGACTTCTTTGTAGCGCTGATTTGCCTTTCCGGCTTGCTTGGTTGGCCAAAAAGGCCGTATGCGTTTTTTCCTGAATATATTCAGGAAAAAACGCATACGGCCTTTTTGGCCAACGGCATCATTGTGAACGCTTTGCCGCTTTTCATGTGCTTTAAAGGCGAGTCGAATCTACCTCCTGAAATCTGTTTCCTGAAATTCTGCCTGCTTTCAAATCCCCTTCGTTGCTTTCCCTCAATATATTTGTGGACGAGCGTTATCATTTATAAATCTGCAGGTTTGTGAATTGCAGTGCCCCTGATCTCCATTTGTCAACTCGCTTTTTTGGGAGCTGGCCGCACAAGCGCAGGATTGCTTCAGGCCGTATTCTGGTTCCGGGGGGCAGGCTGATTCTGTGGTTCATTCTTCTTCCTGATGGGAAAATAGAGTGACCTGTGCCTGTCCCAACACCTAGAGCTAGTCTCTCATTGGTTCCCCCTCTTCCCGTTCATCCTCAGGCCAAATTGTGAATTGTACGAAACAGGAGGTTAAAGGTGCTGATTCTCCAAGTAGGGAGATTGTTAGTAGAGCGGCTGGTATGGCGAACCCGAGCACAAGGAGAGGAGAAATGAGGTGCGTTTGAGAAACCTTTCCCGATCACACGGTGTACCATCTTCTGGGTTTCCCACGCATGTTTTCGATGTAGGAAGATGCCCTTGAACCTGGAGATTTGGGACCCATGGCATGGGTACCACGCAGTATGACTTTAAAGGGTCTGCGTTTGCTCACCCAAGCTCACCAATCCTCTCAGCCCCAAGAGTGTCCAGCCTCATGTCTCATCCAGCTGTGGGTCTAGATATGGTCAATCCAGGTTGCATCAGAGCCCCTGAACGGATTTTGTAAGAATTTCTCTCTCTTTCAGTGTCTTTGTTTTATGGGGTTTTTTTTAAGTAATCTATTTTTATAATGGGGTTTAGCTACTTTTCACTGCTGTGTTTATGCCGCTTTACACTCTCTTGATTCACTTCCAGAGAGATATGAATACATAGGTTTTAAGACTCTTACTAGTCAGATATATTCTTGGGCGGAGACTAGGGGCTGTTGAGTCCAGTTCACTGAGCAGGGAGTAGGTCTTGTCTATTACATATTTGGCTTGTGGAACGGTATCTGAGCTAATTTCAAACCCTTGTTTTATGCATCACCCCACCTCACCTTTCCCGTTAAGCAGCCATAGTGTGTTTTCTAAATGTGTGACTCTGTTCTGTTTTGTAATTCAGTTCAAATGTAGCGATATTGACATTCCCTCTATAAGTGATATCTTAGGATAAGTGTCTTTTTCTCTGTGACTTATTTCACTGAGAGTCATCGTACCTAAATCCACTCATCCTGCTGCTACTAGCCTTATGACATTGATTTCATGGCTGAGTGATATTCCATTGTGCCTAAGTACCACAACTTCTTTATCCATTTTTCGCTTTCCTGGGATATTGAAGGTGTACCGAAGTGGAGGTTCTTGGAAACAGAGCAGCCCTAAACTTTGGGGTGCCTGTGTCTTGTTGATTTTTAGGTTTCCCGATTTATACGCCCATGAGTGGAAGTGCCCTATGCTCTCTAAGCTGTGCTTATTACATGTTTCAGGACACACCGTACACTTCTCCAGAGTGGCTGTTGGCAATTTACATCCCGCCCATCAGCGTAGCAAGGCTCCCATGTCTCCACGGCCTGTCCTGAATTTCTGGTTTTTACACTTTTTTAAGCATGGCCTTTTTGACCGATGGGAAGCGAGACTCCTTTGTAGCGCTGATTTGCCTTTCTGGCTTGCTTGGTTGGCCAAAAAGGGCGTACGCGTTTTTTCCTGAATATATTCAGGAAAAAACGCGTACGCCCTTTTTGGCCAAGGGCATCATTGTCAACGCTTTGCCGCTTTTCATGTGCTTTCAAGGCGAGTCGAGTCTGCCTCCTGAAACCTGTTTCCTGCAATTCTGCCTTGCTTTCAAATCCTCTTCTTTGCCTTCCCTCAATATATTTGTGGACGAGGGTTATCATTTATAACTCTGCAGGTTTGTGAGTTGCAGTGCCCCTGAGCTCCATTTGTCAACTCGCTTTTTTGGGAGCTGGCCGCCAAAGCGCAGGATTGCTTCAGGCCGTATTCTGGTTCCGGGGGGCAGGCTGAGCCTGTGGTTCATTCTTCTTCCTGATGGGAAAATAGAGTGACCTGTGCCTGTCCCAACACCTAGAGCTAGTCTCTCATTGGTTCCCCCTCTTCCCGTTCATCCTCAGGCCAAATTGCGACCTGTCCGAAACAGGAGGTTAAAGGTGCTGATTCTCCAAGTAGGGAGATTGTTAGTAGAGCGGCTGGAATGGCGAACCCGAGCACAAGGAGAGGAGAAATGAGGTGCGTTTGAGAAACCTTTCCCGATCACACGGTGTACCATCTTCTGGGTTTCCCACGCATGTGTTCGATGTAGTAAGATGCCCTTGAACCTGGAGATTTGGGACCCACGGCATGGGTACCACGCAGTAGGACTTTAAAGGGTCTGCGTTTGCTCACCCAAGCTCACCAATCCTCTCAGCCCCAAGAGTGTCCAGCCTCATGTCTCATCCAGCTGTGGGTCTAGATATGGTCAATCCAGGTTGCATCAGAGCCCCTGAACGGATTTTGGAAGAATTTCTCTCTCTTTCACTGTCTTTGTTTTATAGGGTTTTTTTTAAAGTAATCTATTTTTATACTGGGGTTTAGCTGCTTTTCACTGCTGTGTTTATGCCGCTTTACACCCTCTTGATTCACTTCCAGAGAGAGATCAATACCTAGGTTTTAAGACTCTTACTAGTCAGATATATTCTTGGGCGGTGAATAGGGGCTGTTGAGTCCAGTTCACTGAGCAGGGAGTAGGTCTTGTCTATTACATATTCGGCTTGTGGAACGGTATCTGAGCTAATTTCAAACCCTTGTTTTATGCATCACCCCACCTCACCTTTCCCATTAAGCAGCCATAGTGTGTTTTCTAAATGTGTGACTCTGTTCTGTTTTGTAATTCCGTTCAAGTGTAGCGATTTTGACATTCCCTCTATAAGTGATATCTTAGGATAAGTGTCTTTTTCTCTGTGACTTATTTCACTGAGAGTCATCGTACCTAAATCCACTCATCCTGCTGCTACTAGCCTTATGACATTGATTTCATGGCTGAGTGATATTCCATTGTGCCTAAGTACCACAACTTCTTTATCCTTTTTTCGCTTTCCTGGGATATTGAAGGTGTACCGAAGTGGAGGTTCTTGGAAACAGAGCAGCCCTAAACTTTGGGGTGCCTGTGTCTTGTTGATTTTTAGGTTTCCCGATTTATACGCCCATGAGTGGAAGTGCCCTATGCTCTCTAAGCTGTGCTTATTACATGTTTCAGGACACACCGTACACTTCTCCAGAGTGGCTGTTGGCAATTTACAGCCCGCCCGTCAGCGTAGCAAGGCTCCCATGTCTCCATGGCCTGTCCTGCATTTCTGGTTTTTACACTTTTTTCAGCATGGCCCTTTTGACCGATGGCAAGCGAGACTTCTTTGTAGCGCTGATTTGCCTTTCCGGCTTGCCTGGTTGGCCAAAAAGGGCGTATGCGTTTTTTCCTGAATATATTCAGGAAAAAACGCATACGCCCTTTTTGGCCAAGGGCATCATTGTCAACGCTGTGCCGCTTTTCATGTGCTTTCAAGGCGAGTCGAGTCTGCCTCCTGAAACCTGTTTCCTGCAATTCTGCCTTGCTTTCAAATCCTCCTCGTTGCCTTCCCTCAATATATTTGTGGACGAGAGTTATCATTTATAACTCTGCAGGTTTGTGAGTTGCAGTGCCCCTGAGCTCCATTTGTCAACTCGCTTTTTTGGGAGCTGGCCGCACAAGGGCAGGATTGCTTCAGGCCGTATTCTGGTTCCGGGGGGCAGGCTGAGCCTGTGGCTCATTCTTCTTCCTGATGGGAAAATAGAGTGACATGTGCCTGTCCCAACACCTAGAGCTAGTCTCTCATTGGTTCCCCCTCTTCCCGTTCATCCTCAGGCCAAATTGCGAATTGTACGAAACAGGAGGTTAAAGGTGCTGATTCTCCAAGTAGGGAGATTGTTAGTAGAGCGGCTGGAATGGGGAACCCGAGCACAAGGAGAGGAGAAATGAGGTGCGTTTGAGAACCCTTTCCCGATCACACGGTGTACCATCTTCTGGGTTTCCCACGCATGTTTTCGATGTAGGAAGATGCCCTTGAACCTGGAGATTTGGGACCCATGGCATGGGTACCACGCAGTAGGACTTCAAAGGGTCTGCGTTTTCTCACCCAAGCTCACCAATCCTCTCAGCCCCAAGAGTGTCCAGCCTCATGTCTCATCCAGCTGTGGGTCTAGATATGGTCAATCCAGGTTGCATCAGAGCCCCTGAACGGATTTTCGAAGAATTTCTCTCTCTTTCACTGTCTTTGTTTTATGGGGTTTTTTTTAAGTAATCTATTTTTATAATGGGGTTTAGCTGCTTTTCACTGCTGTGTTTATGCCGCTTTACACCCTCTTGATGCACTTCCAGAGAGATATGAATACATAGGTTTTAAGACTCTTACTAGTCAGATATATTCTTGGGCGGTGAATAGGGGCTGTTGAGTCCAGTTCACTGAGCAGGGAGTAGGTCTTGTCTATTACATATTCGGCTTGTGGAACGGTATCTGAGCTAATTTCAAACCCTTGTTTTATGCATCACCCCACCTCACCTTTCCCGTTAAGCAGCCATAGTGTGTTTTCTAAATGTGTGACTCTGTTCTGTTTTGTAATTCCGTTCAAGTGTAGCGATTTTGACATTCCCTCTATAAGTGACATGTTAGGATAAGTGTCCTTTTCTGTGTGACTTATTCCACTGAGAGTCATCGTACCTAAATCCATTCATCCTGCTGCTACTAGCCTTATGACATTGATTTCATGGCTGAGTGATATTCCATTGTGCCTAAGTACCACAACTTCTTTATCCATTTTTCTCTTTCCTGGGATATTGAAGGTGTACCGAAGTGGAGGTTCTTGGAAACAGAGCAGCCCTAAACTTTGGGGTGCCTGTGTCTTGTCGATTTTTAGGTTTCCCGATTTATACGCAAATGAGTGGAAGTGCCCTATGCTCTCTAAGCTGTGCTTATTACATGTTTCAGGACATACGTAAACTTCTCCAGAGTGGCTGTTGGCAATTTACATCCCGCCCATCAGCGTAGCAAGGCTCCCATGTCTCCATGGCCTGTCCTGCATTTCTGGTTTTTACACTTTTTTCAGCATGGCCTTTTTGACCGATGGGAAGCGAGACTCCTTTGTAGCGCTGATTTGCCTTTCCGGCTTGCTTGGTTGGCCAAAAAGGGCGTATGCGTTTTTCCCTGAATATATTCAGGAAAAAACGCATACGCCCTTTTTGGCCAAGGGCATCATTGTCAACGCTTTGCCGCTTTTCATGTGCTTTCAAGGCGAGTCGAGTCTGCCTCCTGAAACCTGTTTCCTGCAATTCTGCCTTGCTTTCAAATCCTCTTCTTTGCCTTCCCTCAATATATTTGTGGACGAGGGTTATCATTTATAACTCTGCAGGTTTGTGAGTTGCAGTGCCCCTGAGCTCCATTTGTCAACTCGCTTTTTTGGGAGCTGGCCGCCAAAGCGCAGGATTGCTTCGGGCCGTATACTGGTTCCGGGGGGCAGGCTGAGCCTGTGGTTCATTCTTCTTCCTGATGGAAAAATAGAGTGACCTGTGCCTGTCCCAACACCTAGAGCTAGTCTCTCATTGGTTCCCCCTCTTCCCGTTCATCCTCAGGCCAAATTGCCACCTGTCCGAAACAGGAGGTTAAAGGTGCTGATTCTCCAAGTAGGGAGATGGTTAGTAGAGCGGCTGGAATGGCGAACCCGAGCACAAGGAGAGGAGAAATGAGGTGCGTTTGAGAACCCTTTCCCGATCACACGGTGTACCATCTTCTGGGTTTCCCACGCATGTTTTCGATGTCGGAAGATGCCCTTGAACCTGGAGATTTGGGACCCACGGCATGGGTACCACGCAGTAGGACTTTAAAGGGTCTGCGTTTGCTCACCCAAGCTCACCAATCCTCTCAGCCCCAAGAGTGTCCAGCCTCATGTCTCATCCAGCTGTGGGTCTAGATATGGTCAATCCAGGTTGCATCAGAGCCCCTGAACGGATTTTGGAAGAATTTCTCTCTCTTTCACTGTCTTTGTTTTCTGGGGTTTTTTTTTTTAAGTAATCTATTTTTATAATGGGGTTTAGCTGCTTTTCACTGCTGTGTTTATGCCGCTTTACACCCTCTTGATGCACTTCCAGAGAGAGATCAATACCTAGGTTTTAAGACTCTTACTAGTCAGATATATTCTTGGGCGGAGACTAGGGGCTGTTGAGTCCAGTTCACTGAGCAGGGAGTAGGTCTTGTCTATTACATATTCGGCTTGTGGAACGGTATCTGAGCTAATTTCAAACCCTTGTTTTATGCATCACCCCACCTCACCTTTCCCGTTAAGCAGCCATAGTGTGTTTTCTAAATGTGTGACTCTGTTCTGTTTTGTAATTCCGTTCAAGTGTAGCGATTTTGACATTCCCTCTATAAGTGATATCTTAGGATAAGTGTCTTTTTCTCTGTGACTTATTGCACTGAGAGTCATCGTACCTAAATCCACTCATCCTGCTGCTACTAGCCTTATGACATTGATTTCATGGCTGAGTGATATTCCATTGTGCCTAAGTACCACAACTTCTTTATCCATTTTTCGCTTTCCTGGGATATTGAAGGTGTAGCGAAGTGGAGGTTCTTGGAAACAGAGCAGCCCTAAACTTTGGGGTGCCTGTGTCTTGTTGATTTTTAGGTTTCCCGATTTATACGCCCATGAGTGGAAGTGCCCTATGCTCTCTAAGCTGTGCTTATTACATGTTTCAGGACACACCGTACACTTCTCCAGAGTGGCTGTTGGCAATTTACAGCCCGCCCGTCAGCGTAGCAAGGCTCCCATGTCTCCATGGCCTGTCCTGCATTTCTGGTTTTTACACTTTTTTCAGCATGGCCCTTTTGACCGATGGCAAGCGAGACTTCTTTGTAGTGCTGATTTGCCTTTCCGGCTTGCCTGGTTGGCCAAAAAGGGCGTATGCGTTTTTTCCTGAATATATTCAGGAAAAAACGCATACGCCCTTTTTGGCCAAGGGCATCATTGTCAACGCTTTGCCGCTTTTCATGTGCTTTCAAGGCGAGTCGAGTCTGCCTCCTGAAACCTGTTTCCTGCAATTCTGCCTTGCTTTCAAATCCTCCTCGTTGCCTTCCCTCAATATATTTGTGGACGAGAGTTATCATTTATAACTCTGCAGGTTTGTGAGTTGCAGTGCCCCTGAGCTCCGTTTGTCAACTCGCTTTTTTGGGAGCTGGCCGCCAAAGCGCAGGATTGCTTCAGGCCGTATTCTGGTTCCGGGGGGCAGGCTGAGCCTGTGGCTCATTCTTCTTCCTGATGGGAAAATAGAGTGACCTGTGCCTGTCCCAACACCTAGAGCTAGTCTCTCATTGGTTCCCCCTCTTCCCGTTCATCCTCAGGCCAAATTGCGACCTGTCCGAAACAGGAGGTTAAAGGTGCTGATTCTCCAAGTAGGGAGATGGTTAGTAGAGCGGCTGGAATGGCGAACCCGAGCACAAGGAGAGGAGAAATGAGGTGCGTTTGAGAACCCTTTCCCGATCACACGGTGTACCATCTTCTGGGTTTCCCACGCATGTTTTCGATGTCGGAAGATGCCCTTGAACCTGGAGATTTGGGACCCACGGCATGGGTACCACGCAGTAGGACTTTAAAGGGTCTGCGTTTGCTCACCCAAGCTCACCAATCCTCTCAGCCCCAAGAGTGTCCAGCCTCATGTCTCATCCAGCTGTGGGTCTAGATATGGTCAATCCAGGTTGCATCAGAGCCCCTGAATGGATTTTGGAAGAATTTCACTCTCTTTCACTGTCTTTGTTTTATGGGGGTTTTTTTTTTTAAGTAATCTATTTTTATAATGGGGTTTAGCTGCTTTTCACTGCTGTGTTTATGCCGCTTTACACCCTCTTGATGCACTTCCAGAGAGAGATCAATACCTAGGTTTTAAGACTCTTACTAGTCAGATATATTCTTGGGCGGTGAATAGGGGCTGTTGAGTCCAGTTCACTGAGCAGGGAGTAGGTCTTGTCTATTACATATTCGGCTTGTGGAACGGTATCTGAGCTAATTTCAAACCCTTGTTTTATGCATCACCCCACCTCACCTTTCCCGTTAAGCAGCCATAGTGTGTTTTCTAAATGTGTGACTCTGTTCTGTTTTGTAATTCCGTTCAAGTGTAGCGATTTTGACATTCCCTCTATAAGTGATATCTTAGGATAAGTGTCTTTTTCTCTGTGACTTATTTCACTGAGAGTCATCGTACCTAAATCCACTCATCCTGCTGCTACTAGCCTTATGACATTGATTTCATGGCTGAGTGATATTCCATTGTGCCTAAGTACCACAACTTCTTTATCCATTTTTCGCTTTCCTGGGATATTGAAGGTGTACCGAAGTGGAGGTTCTTGGAAACAGAGCAGCCCTAAACTTTGGGGTGCCTGTGTCTTGTTGATTTTTAGGTTTCCCGATTTATACGCCCATGAGTGGAAGTGCCCTATGCTCTCTAAGCTGTGCTTATTACATGTTTCAGGACACACCGTACACTTCTCCAGAGTGGCTGTTGGCAATTTACAGCCCGCCCGTCAGCGTAGCAAGGCTCCCATGTCTCCATGGCCTGTCCTGCATTTCTGGTTTTTACACTTTTTTCAGCATGGCCCTTTTGACCGATGGCAAGCGAGACTTCTTTGTAGCGCTGATTTGCCTTTCCGGCTTGCCTGGTTGGCCAAAAAGGGCGTATGCGTTTTTTCCTGAATATATTCAGGAAAAAACGCATACGCCCTTTTTGGCCAAGGGCATCATTGTCAACGCTTTGCCGCTTTTCATGTGCTTTCAAGGCGAGTCGAGTCTGCCTCCTGAAACCTGTTTCCTGCAATTCTGCCTTGCTTTCAAATCCTCCTCGTTGCCTTCCCTCAATATATTTGTGGACGAGAGTTATCATTTATAACTCTGCAGGTTTGTGAGTTGCAGTGCCCCTGAGCTCCGTTTGTCAACTCGCTTTTTTGGGAGCTGGCCGCCAAAGCGCAGGATTGCTTCAGGCCGTATTCTGGTTCCGGGGGGCAGGCTGAGCCTGTGGCTCATTCTTCTTCCTGATGGGAAAATAGAGTGACCTGTGCCTGTCCCAACACCTAGAGCTAGTCTCTCATTGGTTCCCCCTCTTCCCGTTCATCCTCAGGCCAAATTGCGACCTGTCCGAAACAGGAGGTTAAAGGTGCTGATTCTCCAAGTAGGGAGATGGTTAGTAGAGCGGCTGGAATGGCGAACCCGAGCACAAGGAGAGGAGAAATGAGGTGCGTTTGAGAACCCTTTCCCGATCACACGGTGTACCATCTTCTGGGTTTCCCACGCATGTTTTCGATGTCGGAAGATGCCCTTGAACCTGGAGATTTGGGACCCACGGCATGGGTACCACGCAGTAGGACTTTAAAGGGTCTGCGTTTGCTCACCCAAGCTCACCAATCCTCTCAGCCCCAAGAGTGTCCAGCCTCATGTCTCATCCAGCTGTGGGTCTAGATATGGTCAATCCAGGTTGCATCAGAGCCCCTGAACGGATTTTGGAAGAATTTCTCTCTCTTTCACTGTCTTTGTTTTCTGGGTTTTTTTTTTTTAAGTAATCTATTTTTATAATGGGGTTTCGCTGCTTTTCACTGCTGTGTTTATGCCGCTTTACACCCTCTTGATGCACTTCCAGAGAGAGATCAATACCTAGGTTTTAAGACTCTTACTAGTCAGATATATTCTTGGGCGGTGAATAGGGGCTGTTGAGTCCAGTTCACTGAGCAGGGAGTAGGTCTTGTCTATTACATATTCGGCTTGTGGAACGGTATCTGAGCTAATTTCAAACCCTTGTTTTATGCATCACCCCACCTCACCTTTCCCGTTAAGCAGCCATAGTGTGTTTTCTAAATGTGTGACTCTGTTCTGTTTTGTAATTCCGTTCAAGTGTAGCGATTTTGACATTCCCTCTATAAGTGATATCTTAGGATAAGTGTCTTTTTCTCTGTGACTTATTTCACTGAGAGTCATCGTACCTAAATCCACTCATCCTGCTGCTACTAGCCTTATGACATTGATTTCATGGCTGAGTGATATTCCATTGTGCCTAAGTACCACAACTTCTTTATCCATTTTTCGCTTTCCTGGGATATTGAAGGTGTAGCGAAGTGGAGGTTCTTGGAAACAGAGCAGCCCTAAACTTTGGGGTGCCTGTGTCTTGTTGATTTTTAGGTTTCCCGATTTATACGCCCATGAGTGGAAGTGCCCTATGCTCTCTAAGCTGTGCTTATTACATGTTTCAGGACACACCGTACACTTCTCCAGAGTGGCTGTTGGCAATTTACAGCCCGCCCGTCAGCGTAGCAAGGCTCCCATGTCTCCATGGCCTGTCCTGCATTTCTGGTTTTTACACTTTTTTCAGCATGGCCCTTTTGACCGATGGCAAGCGAGACTTCTTTGTAGCGCTGATTTGCCTTTCCGGCTTGCCTGGTTGGCCAAAAAGGGCGTATGCGTTTTTTCCTGAATATATTCAGGAAAAAACGCATACGCCCTTTTTGGCCAAGGGCATCATTGTCAACGCTGTGCCGCTTTTCATGTGCTTTCAAGGCGAGTCGAGTCTGCCTCCTGAAACCTGTTTCCTGCAATTCTGCCTTGCTTTCAAATCCTCCTCGTTGCCTTCCCTCAATATATTTGTGGACGAGAGTTATCATTTATAACTCTGCAGGTTTGTGAGTTGCAGTGCCCCTGAGCTCCGTTTGTCAACTCGCTTTTTTGGGAGCTGGCCGCCAAAGCGCAGGATTGCTTCAGGCCGTATTCTGGTTCCGGGGGGCAGGCTGAGCCTGTGGCTCATTCTTCTTCCTGATGGGAAAATAGAGTGACCTGTGCCTGTCCCAACACCTAGAGCTAGTCTCTCATTGGTTCCCCCTCTTCCCGTTCATCCTCAGGCCAAATTGCGACCTGTCCGAAACAGGAGGTTAAAGGTGCTGATTCTCCAAGTAGGGAGATGGTTAGTAGAGCGGCTGGAATGGCGAACCCGAGCACAAGGAGAGGAGAAATGAGGTGCGTTTGAGAACCCTTTCCCGATCACACGGTGTACCATCTTCTGGGTTTCCCACGCATGTTTTCGATGTCGGAAGATGCCCTTGAACCTGGAGATTTGGGACCCACGGCATGGGTACCACGCAGTAGGACTTTAAAGGGTCTGCGTTTGCTCACCCAAGCTCACCAATCCTCTCAGCCCCAAGAGTGTCCAGCCTCATGTCTCATCCAGCTGTGGGTCTAGATATGGTCAATCCAGGTTGCATCAGAGCCCCTGAACGGATTTTGGAAGAATTTCTCTCTCTTTCACTGTCTTTGTTTTCTGGGTTTTTTTTTTTAAGTAATCTATTTTTATAATGGGGTTTAGCTGCTTTTCACTGCTGTGTTTATGCCGCTTTACACCCTCTTGATGCACTTCCAGAGAGAGATCAATACCTAGGTTTTAAGACGCTTACTAGTCAGATATATTCTTGGGTGGTGAATAGGGGCTGTTGAGTCCAGTTCACTGAGCAGGGAGTAGGTCTTGTCTATTACATATTCGGCTTGTGGAACGGTATCTGAGCTAATTTCAAACCCTTGTTTTATGCATCACCCCACCTCACCTTTCCCGTTAAGCAGCCATAGTGTGTTTTCTAAATGTGTGACTCTGTTCTGTTTTGTAATTCCGTTCAAGTGTAGCGATTTTGACATTCCCTCTATAAGTGATATCTTAGGATAAGTGTCTTTTTCTCTGTGACTTATTTCACTGAGAGTCATCGTACCTAAATCCACTCATCCTGCTGCTACTAGCCTTATGACATTGATTTCATGGCTGAGTGATATTCCATTGTGCCTAAGTACCACAACTTCTTTATCCATTTTTCGCTTTCCTGGGATATTGAAGGTGTAGCGAAGTGGAGGTTCTTGGAAACAGAGCAGCCCTAAACTTTGGGGTGCCTGTGTCTTGTTGATTTTTAGGTTTCCCGATTTATACGCCCATGAGTGGAAGTGCCCTATGCTCTCTAAGCTGTGCTTATTACATGTTTCAGGACACACCGTACACTTCTCCAGAGTGGCTGTTGGCAATTTACAGCCCGCCCGTCAGCGTAGCAAGGCTCCCATGTCTCCATGGCCTGTCCTGCATTTCTGGTTTTTACACTTTTTTCAGCATGGCCCTTTTGACCGATGGCAAGCGAGACTTCTTTGTAGCGCTGATTTGCCTTTCCGGCTTGCCTGGTTGGCCAAAAAGGGCGTATGCGTTTTTTCCTGAATATATTCAGGAAAAAACGCATACGCCCTTTTTGGCCAAGGGCATCATTGTCAACGCTGTGCCGCTTTTCATGTGCTTTCAAGGCGAGTCGAGTCTGCCTCCTGAAACCTGTTTCCTGCAATTCTGCCTTGCTTTCAAATCCTCCTCGTTGCCTTCCCTCAATATATTTGTGGACGAGAGTTATCATTTATAACTCTGCAGGTTTGTGAGTTGCAGTGCCCCTGAGCTCCGTTTGTCAACTCGCTTTTTTGGGAGCTGGCCGCCAAAGCGCAGGATTGCTTCAGGCCGTATTCTGGTTCCGGGGGGCAGGCTGAGCCTGTGGCTCATTCTTCTTCCTGATGGGAAAATAGAGTGACCTGTGCCTGTCCCAACACCTAGAGCTAGTCTCTCATTGGTTCCCCCTCTTCCCGTTCATCCTCAGGCCAAATTGCGACCTGTCCGAAACAGGAGGTTAAAGGTGCTGATTCTCCAAGTAGGGAGATGGTTAGTAGAGCGGCTGGAATGGCGAACCCGAGCACAAGGAGAGGAGAAATGAGGTGCGTTTGAGAACCCTTTCCCGATCACACGGTGTACCATCTTCTGGGTTTCCCACGCATGTTTTCGATGTCGGAAGATGCCCTTGAACCTGGAGATTTGGGACCCACGGCATGGGTACCACGCAGTAGGACTTTAAAGGGTCTGCGTTTGCTCACCCAAGCTCACCAATCCTCTCAGCCCCAAGAGTGTCCAGCCTCATGTCTCATCCAGCTGTGGGTCTAGATATGGTCAATCCAGGTTGCATCAGAGCCCCTGAACGGATTTTGGAAGAATTTCTCTCTCTTTCACTGTCTTTGTTTTATGGGGTTTTTTTTTTAAGTAATCTATTTTTATAATGGGGTTTAGCTGCTTTTCACTGCTGTGTTTATGCCGCTTTACACCCTCTTGATGCACTTCCAGAGAGAGATCAATACCTAGGTTTTAAGACTCTTACTAGTCAGATATATTCTTGGGCGGTGAATAGGGGCTGTTGAGTCCAGTTCACTGAGCAGGGAGTAGGTCTTGTCTATTACATATTCGGCTTGTGGAACGGTATCTGAGCTAATTTCAAACCCTTGTTTTATGCATCACCCCACCTCACCTTTCCCGTTAAGCAGCCATAGTGTGTTTTCTAAATGTGTGACTCTGTTCTGTTTTGTAATTCCGTTCAAGTGTAGCGATTTTGACATTCCCTCTATAAGTGATATCTTAGGATAAGTGTCTTTTTCTCTGTGACTTATTTCACTGAGAGTCATCGTACCTAAATCCACTCATCCTGCTGCTACTAGCCTTATGACATTGATTTCATGGCTGAGTGATATTCCATTGTGCCTAAGTACCACAACTTCTTTATCCATTTTTCGCTTTCCTGGGATATTGAAGGTGTAGCGAAGTGGAGGTTCTTGGAAACAGAGCAGCCCTAAACTTTGGGGTGCCTGTGTCTTGTTGATTTTTAGGTTTCCCGATTTATACGCCCATGAGTGGAAGTGCCCTATGCTCTCTAAGCTGTGCTTATTACATGTTTCAGGACACACCGTACACTTCTCCAGAGTGGCTGTTGGCAATTTACAGCCCGCCCGTCAGCGTAGCAAGGCTCCCATGTCTCCATGGCCTGTCCTGCATTTCTGGTTTTTACACTTTTTTCAGCATGGCCCTTTTGACCGATGGCAAGCGAGACTTCTTTGTAGCGCTGATTTGCCTTTCCGGCTTGCCTGGTTGGCCAAAAAGGGCGTATGCGTTTTTTCCTGAATATATTCAGGAAAAAACGCATACGCCCTTTTTGGCCAAGGGCATCATTGTCAACGCTGTGCCGCTTTTCATGTGCTTTCAAGGCGAGTCGAGTCTGCCTCCTGAAACCTGTTTCCTGCAATTCTGCCTTGCTTTCAAATCCTCCTCGTTGCCTTCCCTCAATATATTTGTGGACGAGAGTTATCATTTATAACTCTGCAGGTTTGTGAGTTGCAGTGCCCCTGAGCTCCGTTTGTCAACTCGCTTTTTTGGGAGCTGGCCGCCAAAGCGCAGGATTGCTTCAGGCCATATTCTGGTTCCGGGGGGCAGGCTGAGCCTGTGGCTCATTCTTCTTCCTGATGGGAAAATAGAGTGACCTGTGCCTGTCCCAACACCTAGAGCTAGTCTCTCATTGGTTCCCCCTCTTCCCGTTCATCCTCAGGCCAAATTGCGACCTGTCCGAAACAGGAGGTTAAAGGTGCTGATTCTCCAAGTAGGGAGATGGTTAGTAGAGCGGCTGGAATGGCGAACCCGAGCACAAGGAGAGGAGAAATGAGGTGCGTTTGAGAACCCTTTCCCGATCACACGGTGTACCATCTTCTGGGTTTCCCACGCATGTTTTCGATGTCGGAAGATGCCCTTGAACCTGGAGATTTGGGACCCACGGCATGGGTACCACGCAGTAGGACTTTAAAGGGTCTGCGTTTGCTCACCCAAGCTCACCAATCCTCTCAGCCCCAAGAGTGTCCAGCCTCATGTCTCATCCAGCTGTGGGTCTAGATATGGTCAATCCAGGTTGCATCAGAGCCCCTGAACGGATTTTGGAAGAATTTCTCTCTCTTTCACTGTCTTTGTTTTCTGGGTTTTTTTTTTTAAGTAATCTATTTTTATAATGGGGTTTAGCTGCTTTTCACTGCTGTGTTTATGCCGCTTTACACCCTCTTGATGCACTTCCAGAGAGAGATCAATACCTAGGTTTTAAGACTCTTACTAGTCAGATATATTCTTGGGCGGTGAATAGGGGCTGTTGAGTCCAGTTCACTGAGCAGGGAGTAGGTCTTGTCTATTACATATTCGGCTTGTGGAACGGTATCTGAGCTAATTTCAAACCCTTGTTTTATGCATCACCCCACCTCACCTTTCCCGTTAAGCAGCCATAGTGTGTTTTCTAAATGTGTGACTCTGTTCTGTTTTGTAATTCCGTTCAAGTGTAGCGATTTTGACATTCCCTCTATAAGTGATATCTTAGGATAAGTGTCTTTTTCTCTGTGACTTATTTCACTGAGAGTCATCGTACCTAAATCCACTCATCCTGCTGCTACTAGCCTTATGACATTGATTTCATGGCTGAGTGATATTCCATTGTGCCTAAGTACCACAACTTCTTTATCCATTTTTCGCTTTCCTGGGATATTGAAGGTGTAGCGAAGTGGAGGTTCTTGGAAACAGAGCAGCCCTAAACTTTGGGGTGCCTGTGTCTTGTTGATTTTTAGGTTTCCCGATTTATACGCCCATGAGTGGAAGTGCCCTATGCTCTCTAAGCTGTGCTTATTACATGTTTCAGGACACACCGTACACTTCTCCAGAGTGGCTGTTGGCAATTTACAGCCCGCCCGTCAGCGTAGCAAGGCTCCCATGTCTCCATGGCCTGTCCTGCATTTCTGGTTTTTACACTTTTTTCAGCATGGCCCTTTTGACCGATGGCAAGCGAGACTTCTTTGTAGCGCTGATTTGCCTTTCCGGCTTGCCTGGTTGGCCAAAAAGGGCGTATGCGTTTTTTCCTGAATATATTCAGGAAAAAACGCATACGCCCTTTTTGGCCAAGGGCATCATTGTCAACGCTGTGCCGCTTTTCATGTGCTTTCAAGGCGAGTCGAGTCTGCCTCCTGAAACCTGTTTCCTGCAATTCTGCCTTGCTTTCAAATCCTCCTCGTTGCCTTCCCTCAATATATTTGTGGACGAGAGTTATCATTTATAACTCTGCAGGTTTGTGAGTTGCAGTGCCCCTGAGCTCCGTTTGTCAACTCGCTTTTTTGGGAGCTGGCCGCCAAAGCGCAGGATTGCTTCAGGCCATATTCTGGTTCCGGGGGGCAGGCTGAGCCTGTGGCTCATTCTTCTTCCTGATGGGAAAATAGAGTGACCTGTGCCTGTCCCAACACCTAGAGCTAGTCTCTCATTGGTTCCCCCTCTTCCCGTTCATCCTCAGGCCAAATTGCGACCTGTCCGAAACAGGAGGTTAAAGGTGCTGATTCTCCAAGTAGGGAGATGGTTAGTAGAGCGGCTGGAATGGCGAACCCGAGCACAAGGAGAGGAGAAATGAGGTGCGTTTGAGAACCCTTTCCCGATCACACGGTGTACCATCTTCTGGGTTTCCCACGCATGTTTTCGATGTCGGAAGATGCCCTTGAACCTGGAGATTTGGGACCCACGGCATGGGTACCACGCAGTAGGACTTTAAAGGGTCTGCGTTTGCTCACCCAAGCTCACCAATCCTCTCAGCCCCAAGAGTGTCCAGCCTCATGTCTCATCCAGCTGTGGGTCTAGATATGGTCAATCCAGGTTGCATCAGAGCCCCTGAACGGATTTTGGAAGAATTTCTCTCTCTTTCACTGTCTTTGTTTTCTGGGTTTTTTTTTTTAAGTAATCTATTTTTATAATGGGGTTTAGCTGCTTTTCACTGCTGTGTTTATGCCGCTTTACACCCTCTTGATGCACTTCCAGAGAGAGATCAATACCTAGGTTTTAAGACTCTTACTAGTCAGATATATTCTTGGGCGGTGAATAGGGGCTGTTGAGTCCAGTTCACTGAGCAGGGAGTAGGTCTTGTCTATTACATATTCGGCTTGTGGAACGGTATCTGAGCTAATTTCAAACCCTTGTTTTATGCATCACCCCACCTCACCTTTCCCGTTAAGCAGCCATAGTGTGTTTTCTAAATGTGTGACTCTGTTCTGTTTTGTAATTCCGTTCAAGTGTAGCGATTTTGACATTCCCTCTATAAGTGATATCTTAGGATAAGTGTCTTTTTCTCTGTGACTTATTTCACTGAGAGTCATCGTACCTAAATCCACTCATCCTGCTGCTACTAGCCTTATGACATTGATTTCATGGCTGAGTGATATTCCATTGTGCCTAAGTACCACAACTTCTTTATCCATTTTTCGCTTTCCTGGGATATTGAAGGTGTAGCGAAGTGGAGGTTCTTGGAAACAGAGCAGCCCTAAACTTTGGGGTGCCTGTGTCTTGTTGATTTTTAGGTTTCCCGATTTATACGCCCATGAGTGGAAGTGCCCTATGCTCTCTAAGCTGTGCTTATTACATGTTTCAGGACACACCGTACACTTCTCCAGAGTGGCTGTTGGCAATTTACAGCCCGCCCGTCAGCGTAGCAAGGCTCCCATGTCTCCATGGCCTGTCCTGCATTTCTGGTTTTTACACTTTTTTCAGCATGGCCCTTTTGACCGATGGCAAGCGAGACTTCTTTGTAGCGCTGATTTGCCTTTCCGGCTTGCCTGGTTGGCCAAAAAGGGCGTATGCGTTTTTTCCTGAATATATTCAGGAAAAAACGCATACGCCCTTTTTGGCCAAGGGCATCATTGTCAACGCTGTGCCGCTTTTCATGTGCTTTCAAGGCGAGTCGAGTCTGCCTCCTGAAACCTGTTTCCTGCAATTCTGCCTTGCTTTCAAATCCTCCTCGTTGCCTTCCCTCAATATATTTGTGGACGAGAGTTATCATTTATAACTCTGCAGGTTTGTGAGTTGCAGTGCCCCTGAGCTCCGTTTGTCAACTCGCTTTTTTGGGAGCTGGCCGCCAAAGCGCAGGATTGCTTCAGGCCGTATTCTGGTTCCGGGGGGCAGGCTGAGCCTGTGGCTCATTCTTCTTCCTGATGGGAAAATAGAGTGACCTGTGCCTGTCCCAACACCTAGAGCTAGTCTCTCATTGGTTCCCCCTCTTCCCGTTCATCCTCAGGCCAAATTGCGACCTGTCCGAAACAGGAGGTTAAAGGTGCTGATTCTCCAAGTAGGGAGATGGTTAGTAGAGCGGCTGGAATGGCGAACCCGAGCACAAGGAGAGGAGAAATGAGGTGCGTTTGAGAACCCTTTCCCGATCACACGGTGTACCATCTTCTGGGTTTCCCACGCATGTTTTCGATGTCGGAAGATGCCCTTGAACCTGGAGATTTGGGACCCACGGCATGGGTACCACGCAGTAGGACTTTAAAGGGTCTGCGTTTGCTCACCCAAGCTCACCAATCCTCTCAGCCCCAAGAGTGTCCAGCCTCATGTCTCATCCAGCTGTGGGTCTAGATATGGTCAATCCAGGTTGCATCAGAGCCCCTGAACGGATTTTGGAAGAATTTCTCTCTCTTTCACTGTCTTTGTTTTATGGGGTTTTTTTTTTTAAGTAATCTATTTTTATAATGGGGTTTAGCTGCTTTTCACTGCTGTGTTTATGCCGCTTTACACCCTCTTGATGCACTTCCAGAGAGAGATCAATACCTAGGTTTTAAGACTCTTACTAGTCAGATATATTCTTGGGCGGTGAATAGGGGCTGTTGAGTCCAGTTCACTGAGCAGGGAGTAGGTCTTGTCTATTACATATTCGGCTTGTGGAACGGTATCTGAGCTAATTTCAAACCCTTGTTTTATGCATCACCCCACCTCACCTTTCCCGTTAAGCAGCCATAGTGTGTTTTCTAAATGTGTGACTCTGTTCTGTTTTGTAATTCCGTTCAAGTGTAGCGATTTTGACATTCCCTCTATAAGTGATATCTTAGGATAAGTGTCTTTTTCTCTGTGACTTATTTCACTGAGAGTCATCGTACCTAAATCCACTCATCCTGCTGCTACTAGCCTTATGACATTGATTTCATGGCTGAGTGATATTCCATTGTGCCTAAGTACCACAACTTCTTTATCCATTTTTCGCTTTCCTGGGATATTGAAGGTGTAGCGAAGTGGAGGTTCTTGGAAACAGAGCAGCCCTAAACTTTGGGGTGCCTGTGTCTTGTTGATTTTTAGGTTTCCCGATTTATACGCCCATGAGTGGAAGTGCCCTATGCTCTCTAAGCTGTGCTTATTACATGTTTCAGGACACACCGTACACTTCTCCAGAGTGGCTGTTGGCAATTTACAGCCCGCCCGTCAGCGTAGCAAGGCTCCCATGTCTCCATGGCCTGTCCTGCATTTCTGGTTTTTACACTTTTTTCAGCATGGCCCTTTTGACCGATGGCAAGCGAGACTTCTTTGTAGCGCTGATTTGCCTTTCCGGCTTGCCTGGTTGGCCAAAAAGGGCGTATGCGTTTTTTCCTGAATATATTCAGGAAAAAACGCATACGCCCTTTTTGGCCAAGGGCATCATTGTCAACGCTTTGCCGCTTTTCATGTGCTTTCAAGGCGAGTCGAGTCTGCCTCCTGAAACCTGTTTCCTGCAATTCTGCCTTGCTTTCAAATCCTCCTCGTTGCCTTCCCTCAATATATTTGTGGACGAGAGTTATCATTTATAACTCTGCAGGTTTGTGAGTTGCAGTGCCCCTGAGCTCCGTTTGTCAACTCGCTTTTTTGGGAGCTGGCCGCCAAAGCGCAGGATTGCTTCAGGCCCTATTCTGGTTCCGGGGGGCAGGCTGAGCCTGTGGCTCATTCTTCTTCCTGATGGGAAAATAGAGTGACCTGTGCCTGTCCCAACACCTAGAGCTAGTCTCTCATTGGTTCCCCCTCTTCCCGTTCATCCTCAGGCCAAATTGCGACCTGTCCGAAACAGGAGGTTAAAGGTGCTGATTCTCCAAGTAGGGAGATGGTTAGTAGAGCGGCTGGAATGGCGAACCCGAGCACAAGGAGAGGAGAAATGAGGTGCGTTTGAGAACCCTTTCCCGATCACACGGTGTACCATCTTCTGGGTTTCCCACGCATGTTTTCGATGTCGGAAGATGCCCTTGAACCTGGAGATTTGGGACCCACGGCATGGGTACCACGCAGTAGGACTTTAAAGGGTCTGCGTTTGCTCACCCAAGCTCACCAATCCTCTCAGCCCCAAGAGTGTCCAGCCTCATGTCTCATCCAGCTGTGGGTCTAGATATGGTCAATCCAGGTTGCATCAGAGCCCCTGAACGGATTTTGGAAGAATTTCTCTCTCTTTCACTGTCTTTGTTTTATGGGGTTTTTTTTTTAAGTAATCTATTTTTATAATGGGGTTTCGCTGCTTTTCACTGCTGTGTTTATGCCGCTTTACACCCTCTTGATGCACTTCCAGAGAGAGATCAATACCTAGGTTTTAAGACTCTTACTAGTCAGATATATTCTTGGGCGGTGAATAGGGGCTGTTGAGTCCAGTTCACTGAGCAGGGAGTAGGTCTTGTCTATTACATATTCGGCTTGTGGAACGGTATCTGAGCTAATTTCAAACCCTTGTTTTATGCATCACCCCACCTCACCTTTCCCGTTAAGCAGCCATAGTGTGTTTTCTAAATGTGTGACTCTGTTCTGTTTTGTAATTCCGTTCAAGTGTAGCGATTTTGACATTCCCTCTATAAGTGATATCTTAGGATAAGTGTCTTTTTCTCTGTGACTTATTTCACTGAGAGTCATCGTACCTAAATCCACTCATCCTGCTGCTACTAGCCTTATGACATTGATTTCATGGCTGAGTGATATTCCATTGTGCCTAAGTACCACAACTTCTTTATCCATTTTTCGCTTTCCTGGGATATTGAAGGTGTAGCGAAGTGGAGGTTCTTGGAAACAGAGCAGCCCTAAACTTTGGGGTGCCTGTGTCTTGTTGATTTTTAGGTTTCCCGATTTATACGCCCATGAGTGGAAGTGCCCTATGCTCTCTAAGCTGTGCTTATTACATGTTTCAGGACACACCGTACACTTCTCCAGAGTGGCTGTTGGCAATTTACAGCCCGCCCGTCAGCGTAGCAAGGCTCCCATGTCTCCATGGCCTGTCCTGCATTTCTGGTTTTTACACTTTTTTCAGCATGGCCCTTTTGACCGATGGCAAGCGAGACTTCTTTGTAGCGCTGATTTGCCTTTCCGGCTTGCCTGGTTGGCCAAAAAGGGCGTATGCGTTTTTTCCTGAATATATTCAGGAAAAAACGCATACGCCCTTTTTGGCCAAGGGCATCATTGTCAACGCTGTGCCGCTTTTCATGTGCTTTCAAGGCGAGTCGAGTCTGCCTCCTGAAACCTGTTTCCTGCAATTCTGCCTTGCTTTCAAATCCTCCTCGTTGCCTTCCCTCAATATATTTGTGGACGAGAGTTATCATTTATAACTCTGCAGGTTTGTGAGTTGCAGTGCCCCTGAGCTCCGTTTGTCAACTCGCTTTTTTGGGAGCTGGCCGCCAAAGCGCAGGATTGCTTCAGGCCCTATTCTGGTTCCGGGGGGCAGGCTGAGCCTGTGGCTCATTCTTCTTCCTGATGGGAAAATAGAGTGACCTGTGCCTGTCCCAACACCTAGAGCTAGTCTCTCATTGGTTCCCCCTCTTCCCGTTCATCCTCAGGCCAAATTGCGACCTGTCCGAAACAGGAGGTTAAAGGTGCTGATTCTCCAAGTAGGGAGATGGTTAGTAGAGCGGCTGGAATGGCGAACCCGAGCACAAGGAGAGGAGAAATGAGGTGCGTTTGAGAACCCTTTCCCGATCACACGGTGTACCATCTTCTGGGTTTCCCACGCATGTTTTCGATGTCGGAAGATGCCCTTGAACCTGGAGATTTGGGACCCACGGCATGGGTACCACGCAGTAGGACTTTAAAGGGTCTGCGTTTGCTCACCCAAGCTCACCAATCCTCTCAGCCCCAAGAGTGTCCAGCCTCATGTCTCATCCAGCTGTGGGTCTAGATATGGTCAATCCAGGTTGCATCAGAGCCCCTGAACGGATTTTGGAAGAATTTCTCTCTCTTTCACTGTCTTTGTTTTCTGGGTTTTTTTTTTTTAAGTAATCAATTTTTATAATGGGGTTTAGCTGCTTTTCACTGCTGTGTTTATGCCGCTTTACACCCTCTTGATGCACTTCCAGAGAGAGATCAATACCTAGGTTTTAAGACTCTTACTAGTCAGATATATTCTTGGGCGGTGAATAGGGGCTGTTGAGTCCAGTTCACTGAGCAGGGAGTAGGTCTTGTCTATTACATATTCGGCTTGTGGAACGGTATCTGAGCTAATTTCAAACCCTTGTTTTATGCATCACCCCACCTCACCTTTCCCGTTAAGCAGCCATAGTGTGTTTTCTAAATGTGTGACTCTGTTCTGTTTTGTAATTCCGTTCAAGTGTAGCGATTTTGACATTCCCTCTATAAGTGATATCTTAGGATAAGTGTCTTTTTCTCTGTGACTTATTTCACTGAGAGTCATCGTACCTAAATCCACTCATCCTGCTGCTACTAGCCTTATGACATTGATTTCATGGCTGAGTGATATTCCATTGTGCCTAAGTACCACAACTTCTTTATCCATTTTTCGCTTTCCTGGGATATTGAAGGTGTAGCGAAGTGGAGGTTCTTGGAAACAGAGCAGCCCTAAACTTTGGGGTGCCTGTGTCTTGTTGATTTTTAGGTTTCCCGATTTATACGCCCATGAGTGGAAGTGCCCTATGCTCTCTAAGCTGTGCTTATTACATGTTTCAGGACACACCGTACACTTCTCCAGAGTGGCTGTTGGCAATTTACAGCCCGCCCGTCAGCGTAGCAAGGCTCCCATGTCTCCATGGCCTGTCCTGCATTTCTGGTTTTTACACTTTTTTCAGCATGGCCCTTTTGACCGATGGCAAGCGAGACTTCTTTGTAGCGCTGATTTGCCTTTCCGGCTTGCCTGGTTGGCCGAAAAGGGCGTATGCGTTTTTTCCTGAATATATTCAGGAAAAAACGCATACGCCCTTTTTGGCCAAGGGCATCATTGTCAACGCTGTGCCGCTTTTCATGTGCTTTCAAGGCGAGTCGAGTCTGCCTCCTGAAACCTGTTTCCTGCAATTCTGCCTTGCTTTCAAATCCTCCTCGTTGCCTTCCCTCAATATATTTGTGGACGAGAGTTATCATTTATAACTCTGCAGGTTTGTGAGTTGCAGTGCCCCTGAGCTCCGTTTGTCAACTCGCTTTTTTGGGAGCTGGCCGCCAAAGCGCAGGATTGCTTCAGGCCGTATTCTGGTTCCGGGGGGCAGGCTGAGCCTGTGGCTCATTCTTCTTCCTGATGGGAAAATAGAGTGACCTGTGCCTGTCCCAACACCTAGAGCTAGTCTCTCATTGGTTCCCCCTCTTCCCGTTCATCCTCAGGCCAAATTGCGACCTGTCCGAAACAGGAGGTTAAAGGTGCTGATTCTCCAAGTAGGGAGATGGTTAGTAGAGCGGCTGGAATGGCGAACCCGAGCACAAGGAGAGGAGAAATGAGGTGCGTTTGAGAACCCTTTCCCGATCACACGGTGTACCATCTTCTGGGTTTCCCACGCATGTTTTCGATGTCGGAAGATGCCCTTGAACCTGGAGATTTGGGACCCACGGCATGGGTACCACACAGTAGGACTTTAAAGGGTCTGCGTTTGCTCACCCAAGCTCACCAATCCTCTCAGCCCCAAGAGTGTCCAGCCTCATGTCTCATCCAGCTGTGGGTCTAGATATGGTCAATCCAGGTTGCATCAGAGCCCCTGAACGGATTTTGGAAGAATTTCTCTCTCTTTCACTGTCTTTGTTTTCTGGGTTTTTTTTTTAAGTAATCTATTTTTATAATGGGGTTTCGCTGCTTTTCACTGCTGTGTTTATGCCGCTTTACACCCTCTTGATGCACTTCCAGAGAGAGATCAATACCTAGGTTTTAAGACTCTTACTAGTCAGATATATTCTTGGGCGGTGAATAGGGGCTGTTGAGTCCAGTTCACTGAGCAGGGAGTAGGTCTTGTCTATTACATATTCGGCTTGTGGAACGGTATCTGAGCTAATTTCAAACCCTTGTTTTATGCATCACCCCACCTCACCTTTCCCGTTAAGCAGCCATAGTGTGTTTTCTAAATGTGTGACTCTGTTCTGTTTTGTAATTCCGTTCAAGTGTAGCGATTTTGACATTCCCTCTATAAGTGATATCTTAGGATAAGTGTCTTTTTCTCTGTGACTTATTTCACTGAGAGTCATCGTACCTAAATCCACTCATCCTGCTGCTACTAGCCTTATGACATTGATTTCATGGCTGAGTGATATTCCATTGTGCCTAAGTACCACAACTTCTTTATCCATTTTTCGCTTTCCTGGGATATTGAAGGTGTACCGAAGTGGAGGTTCTTGGAAACAGAGCAGCCCTAAACTTTGGGGTGCCTGTGTCTTGTTGATTTTTAGGTTTCGCGATTTATACGCCCATGAGTGGAAGTGCCCTATGCTCTCTAAGCTGTGCTTATTACATGTTTCAGGACACACCGTACACTTCTCCAGAGTGGCTGTTGGCAATTTACAGCCCGCCCGTCAGCGTAGCAAGGCTCCCATGTCTCCATGGCCTGTCCTGCATTTCTGGTTTTTACACTTTTTTCAGCATGGCCCTTTTGACCGATGGCAAGCGAGACTTCTTTGTAGCGCTGATTTGCCTTTCCGGCTTGCCTGGTTGGCCGAAAAGGGCGTATGCGTTTTTTCCTGAATATATTCAGGAAAAAACGCATACGCCCTTTTTGGCCAAGGGCATCATTGTCAACGCTGTGCCGCTTTTCATGTGCTTTCAAGGCGAGTCGAGTCTGCCTCCTGAAACCTGTTTCCTGCAATTCTGCCTTGCTTTCAAATCCTCCTCGTTGCCTTCCCTCAATATATTTGTGGACGAGAGTTATCATTTATAACTCTGCAGGTTTGTGAGTTGCAGTGCCCCTGAGCTCCGTTTGTCAACTCGCTTTTTTGGGAGCTGGCCGCCAAAGCGCAGGATTGCTTCAGGCCGTATTCTGGTTCCGGGGGGCAGGCTGAGCCTGTGGCTCATTCTTCTTCCTGATGGGAAAATAGAGTGACCTGTGCCTGTCCCAAAACTAGAGCTAGTCTCTCATTGGTTCCCCCTCTTCCCGTTCATCCTCAGGCCAAATTGCGACCTGTCCGAAACAGGAGGTTAAAGGTGCTGATTCTCCAAGTAGGGAGATGGTTAGTAGAGCGGCTGGAATGGCGAACCCGAGCACAAGGAGAGGAGAAATGAGGTGCGTTTGAGAACCCTTTCCCGATCACACGGTGTACCATCTTCTGGGTTTCCCACGCATGTTTTCGATGTCGGAAGATGCCCTTGAACCTGGAGATTTGGGACCCACGGCATGGGTACCACGCAGTAGGACTTTAAAGGGTCTGCGTTTGCTCACCCAAGCTCACCAATCCTCTCAGCCCCAAGAGTGTCCAGCCTCATGTCTCATCCAGCTGTGGGTCTAGATATGGTCAATCCAGGTTGCATCAGAGCCCCTGAACGGATTTTGGAAGAATTTCTCTCTCTTTCACTGTCTTTGTTTTCTGGGTTTTTTTTTTTTAAGTAATCTATTTTTATAATGGGGTTTCGCTGCTTTTCACTGCTGTGTTTATGCCGCTTTACACCCTCTTGATGCACTTCCAGAGAGAGATCAATACCTAGGTTTTAAGACTCTTACTAGTCAGATATATTCTTGGGCGGTGAATAGGGGCTGTTGAGTCCAGTTCACTGAGCAGGGAGTAGGTCTTGTCTATTACATATTCGGCTTGTGGAACGGTATCTGAGCTAATTTCAAACCCTTGTTTTATGCATCACCGCACCTCACCTTTCCCGTTAAGCAGCCATAGTGTGTTTTCTAAATGTGTGACTCTGTTCTGTTTTGTAATTCCGTTCAAGTGTAGCGATTTTGACATTCCCTCTATAAGTGATATCTTAGGATAAGTGTCTTTTTCTCTGTGACTTATTTCACTGAGAGTCATCGTACCTAAATCCACTCATCCTGCTGCTACTAGCCTTATGACATTGATTTCATGGCTGAGTGATATTCCATTGTGCCTAAGTACCACAACTTCTTTATCCATTTTTCGCTTTCCTGGGATATTGAAGGTGTAGCGAAGTGGAGGTTCTTGGAAACAGAGCAGCCCTAAACTTTGGGGTGCCTGTGTCTTGTTGATTTTTAGGTTTCCCGATTTATACGCCCATGAGTGGAAGTGCCCTATGCTCTCTAAGCTGTGCTTATTACATGTTTCAGGACACACCGTACACTTCTCCAGAGTGGCTGTTGGCAATTTACAGCCCGCCCGTCAGCGTAGCAAGGCTCCCATGTCTCCATGGCCTGTCCTGCATTTCTGGTTTTTACACTTTTTTCAGCATGGCCCTTTTGACCGATGGCAAGCGAGACTTCTTTGTAGCGCTGATTTGCCTTTCCGGCTTGCCTGGTTGGCCGAAAAGGGCGTATGCGTTTTTTCCTGAATATATTCAGGAAAAAACGCATACGCCCTTTTTGGCCAAGGGCATCATTGTCAACGCTGTGCCGCTTTTCATGTGCTTTCAAGGCGAGTCGAGTCTGCCTCCTGAAACCTGTTTCCTGCAATTCTGCCTTGCTTTCAAATCCTCCTCGTTGCCTTCCCTCAATATATTTGTGGACGAGAGTTATCATTTATAACTCTGCAGGTTTGTGAGTTGCAGTGCCCCTGAGCTCCGTTTGTCAACTCGCTTTTTTGGGAGCTGGCCGCCAAAGCGCAGGATTGCTTCAGGCCGTATTCTGGTTCCGGGGGGCAGGCTGAGCCTGTGGCTCATTCTTCTTCCTGATGGGAAAATAGAGTGACCTGTGCCTGTCCCAACACCTAGAGCTAGTCTCTCATTGGTTCCCCCTCTTCCCATTCATCCTCAGGCCAAATTGCGACCTGTCCGAAACAGGAGGTTAAAGGTGCTGATTCTCCAAGTAGGGAGATGGTTAGTAGAGCGGCTGGAATGGCGAACCCGAGCACAAGGAGAGGAGAAATGAGGTGCGTTTGAGAACCCTTTCCCGATCACACGGTGTACCATCTTCTGGGTTTCCCACGCATGTTTTCGATGTCGGAAGATGCCCTTGAACCTGGAGATTTGGGACCCACGGCATGGGTACCACGCAGTAGGACTTTAAAGGGTCTGCGTTTGCTCACCCAAGCTCACCAATCCTCTCAGCCCCAAGAGTGTCCAGCCTCATGTCTCATCCAGCTGTGGGTCTAGATATGGTCAATCCAGGTTGCATCAGAGCCCCTGAACGGATTTTGGAAGAATTTCTCTCTCTTTCACTGTCTTTGTTTTCTGGGTTTTTTTTTTAAGTAATCTATTTTTATAATGGGGTTTCGCTGCTTTTCACTGCTGTGTTTATGCCGCTTTACACCCTCTTGATGCACTTCCAGAGAGAGATCAATACCTAGGTTTTAAGACTCTTACTAGTCAGATATATTCTTGGGCGGTGAATAGGGGCTGTTGAGTCCAGTTCACTGAGCAGGGAGTAGGTCTTGTCTATTACATATTCGGCTTGTGGAACGGTATCTGAGCTAATTTCAAACCCTTGTTTTATGCATCACCGCACCTCACCTTTCCCGTTAAGCAGCCATAGTGTGTTTTCTAAATGTGTGACTCTGTTCTGTTTTGTAATTCCGTTCAAGTGTAGCGATTTTGACATTCCCTCTATAAGTGATATCTTAGGATAAGTGTCTTTTTCTCTGTGACTTATTTCACTGAGAGTCATCGTACCTAAATCCACTCATCCTGCTGCTACTAGCCTTATGACATTGATTTCATGGCTGAGTGATATTCCATTGTGCCTAAGTACCACAACTTCTTTATCCATTTTTCGCTTTCCTGGGATATTGAAGGTGTAGCGAAGTGGAGGTTCTTGGAAACAGAGCAGCCCTAAACTTTGGGGTGCCTGTGTCTTGTTGATTTTTAGGTTTCCCGATTTATACGCCCATGAGTGGAAGTGCCCTATGCTCTCTAAGCTGTGCTTATTACATGTTTCAGGACACACCGTACACTTCTCCAGAGTGGCTGTTGGCAATTTACAGCCCGCCCGTCAGCGTAGCAAGGCTCCCATGTCTCCATGGCCTGTCCTGCATTTCTGGTTTTTACACTTTTTTCAGCATGGCCCTTTTGACCGATGGCAAGCGAGACTTCTTCGTAGCGCTGATTTGCCTTTCCGGCTTGCCTGGTTGGCCGAAAAGGGCGTATGCGTTTTTTCCTGAATATATTCAGGAAAAAACGCATACGCCCTTTTTGGCCAAGGGCATCATTGTCAACGCTGTGCCGCTTTTCATGTGCTTTCAAGGCGAGTCGAGTCTGCCTCCTGAAACCTGTTTCCTGCAATTCTGCCTTGCTTTCAAATCCTCCTCGTTGCCTTCCCTCAATATATTTGTGGACGAGAGTTATCATTTATAACTCTGCAGGTTTGTGAGTTGCAGTGCCCCTGAGCTCCGTTTGTCAACTCGCTTTTTTGGGAGCTGGCCGCCAAAGCGCAGGATTGCTTCAGGCCGTATTCTGGTTCCGGGGGGCAGGCTGAGCCTGTGGCTCATTCTTCTTCCTGATGGGAAAATAGAGTGACCTGTGCCTGTCCCAACACCTAGAGCTAGTCTCTCATTGGTTCCCCCTCTTCCCGTTCATCCTCAGGCCAAATTGCGACCTGTCCGAAACAGGAGGTTAAAGGTGCTGATTCTCCAAGTAGGGAGATGGTTAGTAGAGCGGCTGGAATGGCGAACCCGAGCACAAGGAGAGGAGAAATGAGGTGCGTTTGAGAACCCTTTCCCGATCACACGGTGTACCATCTTCTGGGTTTCCCACGCATGTTTTCGATGTCGGAAGATGCCCTTGAACCTGGAGATTTGGGACCCACGGCATGGGTACCACGCAGTAGGACTTTAAAGGGTCTGCGTTTGCTCACCCAAGCTCACCAATCCTCTCAGCCCCAAGAGTGTCCAGCCTCATGTCTCATCCAGCTGTGGGTCTAGATATGGTCAATCCAGGTTGCATCAGAGCCCCTGAACGGATTTTGGAAGAATTTCTCTCTCTTTCACTGTCTTTGTTTTCTGGGTTTTTTTTTAAAGTAATCTATTTTTATAATGGGGTTTCGCTGCTTTTCACTGCTGTGTTTATGCCGCTTTACACCCTCTTGATGCACTTCCAGAGAGAGATCAATACCTAGGTTTTAAGACTCTTACTAGTCAGATATATTCTTGGGCGGTGAATAGGGGCTGTTGAGTCCAGTTCACTGAGCAGGGAGTAGGTCTTGTCTATTACATATTCGGCTTGTGGAACGGTATCTGAGCTAATTTCAAACCCTTGTTTTATGCATCACCCCACCTCACCTTTCCCGTTAAGCAGCCATAGTGTGTTTTCTAAATGTGTGACTCTGTTCTGTTTTGTAATTCCGTTCAAGTGTAGCGATTTTGACATTCCCTCTATAAGTGATATCTTAGGATAAGTGTCTTTTTCTCTGTGACTTATTTCACTGAGAGTCATCATACCTAAATCCACTCATCCTGCTGCTACTAGCCTTATGACATTGATTTCATGGCTGAGTGATATTCCATTGTGCCTAAGTACCACAACTTCTTTATCCATTTTTCGCTTTCCTGGGATATTGAAGGTGTAGCGAAGTGGAGGTTCTTGGAAACAGAGCAGCCCTAAACTTTGGGGTGCCTGTGTCTTGTTGATTTTTAGGTTTCCCGATTTATACGCCCATGAGTGGAAGTGCCCTATGCTCTCTAAGCTGTGCTTATTACATGTTTCAGGACACACCGTACACTTCTCCAGAGTGGCTGTTGGCAATTTACAGCCCGCCCGTCAGCGTAGCAAGGCTCCCATGTCTCCATGGCCTGTCCTGCATTTCTGGTTTTTACACTTTTTTCAGCATGGCCCTTTTGACCGACGGCAAGCGAGACTTCTTTGTAGCGCTGATTTGCCTTTCCGGCTTGCCTGGTTGGCCGAAAAGGGCGTATGCGTTTTTTCCTGAATATATTCAGGAAAAAACGCATACGCCCTTTTTGGCCAAGGGCATCATTGTCAACGCTGTGCCGCTTTTCATGTGCTTTCAAGGCGAGTCGAGTCTGCCTCCTGAAACCTGTTTCCTGCAATTCTGCCTTGCTTTCAAATCCTCCTCGTTGCCTTCCCTCAATATATTTGTGGACGAGAGTTATCATTTATAACTCTGCAGGTTTGTGAGTTGCAGTGCCCCTGAGCTCCGTTTGTCAACTCGCTTTTTTGGGAGCTGGCCGCCAAAGCGCAGGATTGCTTCAGGCCGTATTCTGGTTCCGGGGGGCAGGCTGAGCCTGTGGCTCATTCTTCTTCCTGATGGGAAAATAGAGTGACCTGTGCCTGTCCCAACACCTAGAGCTAGTCTCTCATTGGTTCCCCCTCTTCCCGTTCATCCTCAGGCCAAATTGCGACCTGTCCGAAACAGGAGGTTAAAGGTGCTGATTCTCCAAGTAGGGAGATGGTTAGTAGAGCGGCTGGAATGGCGAACCCGAGCACAAGGAGAGGAGAAATGAGGTGCGTTTGAGAACCCTTTCCCGATCACACGGTGTACCATCTTCTGGGTTTCCCACGCATGTTTTCGATGTCGGAAGATGCCCTTGAACCTGGAGATTTGGGACCCACGGCATGGGTACCACGCAGTAGGACTTTAAAGGGTCTGCGTTTGCTCACCCAAGCTCACCAATCCTCTCAGCCCCAAGAGTGTCCAGCCTCATGTCTCATCCAGCTGTGGGTCTAGATATGGTCAATCCAGGTTGCATCAGAGCCCCTGAACGGATTTTGGAAGAATTTCTCTCTCTTTCACTGTCTTTGTTTTCTGGGTTTTTTTTTTAAGTAATCTATTTTTATAATGGGGTTTCGCTGCTTTTCACTGCTGTGTTTATGCCGCTTTACACCCTCTTGATGCACTTCCAGAGAGAGATCAATACCTAGGTTTTAAGACTCTTACTAGTCAGATATATTCTTGGGCGGTGAATAGGGGCTGTTGAGTCCAGTTCACTGAGCAGGGAGTAGGTCTTGTCTATTACATATTCGGCTTGTGGAACGGTATCTGAGCTAATTTCAAACCCTTGTTTTATGCATCACCCCACCTCACCTTTCCCGTTAAGCAGCCATAGTGTGTTTTCTAAATGTGTGACTCTGTTCTGTTTTGTAATTCCGTTCAAGTGTAGCGATTTTGACATTCCCTCTATAAGTGATATCTTAGGATAAGTGTCTTTTTCTCTGTGACTTATTTCACTGAGAGTCATCGTACCTAAATCCACTCATCCTGCTGCTACTAGCCTTATGACATTGATTTCATGGCTGAGTGATATTCCATTGTGCCTAAGTACCACAACTTCTTTATCCATTTTTCGCTTTCCTGGGATATTGAAGGTGTAGCGAAGTGGAGGTTCTTGGAAACAGAGCAGCCCTAAACTTTGGGGTGCCTGTGTCTTGTTGATTTTTAGGTTTCCCGATTTATACGCCCATGAGTGGAAGTGCCCTATGCTCTCTAAGCTGTGCTTATTACATGTTTCAGGACACACCGTACACTTCTCCAGAGTGGCTGTTGGCAATTTACAGCCCGCCCGTCAGCGTAGCAAGGCTCCCATGTCTCCATGGCCTGTCCTGCATTTCTGGTTTTTACACTTTTTTCAGCATGGCCCTTTTGACCGATGGCAAGCGAGAGTTCTTTGTAGCGCTGATTTGCCATTCCGGCTTGCCTGGTTGGCCGAAAAGGGCGTATGCGTTTTTTCCTGAATATATTCAGGAAAAAACGCATACGCCCTTTTTGGCCAAGGGCATCATTGTCAACGCTGTGCCGCTTTTCATGTGCTTTCAAGGCGAGTCGAGTCTGCCTCCTGAAACCTGTTTCCTGCAATTCTGCCTTGCTTTCAAATCCTCCTCGTTGCCTTCCCTCAATATATTTGTGGACGAGAGTTATCATTTATAACTCTGCAGGTTTGTGAGTTGCAGTGCCCCTGAGCTCCGTTTGTCAACTCGCTTTTTTGGGAGCTGGCCGCCAAAGCGCAGGATTGCTTCAGGCCGTATTCTGGTTCCGGGGGGCAGGCTGAGCCTGTGGCTCATTCTTCTTCCTGATGGGAAAATAGAGTGACCTGTGCCTGTCCCAACACCTAGAGCTAGTCTCTCATTGGTTCCCCCTCTTCCCGTTCATCCTCAGGCCAAATTGCGACCTGTCCGAAACAGGAGGTTAAAGGTGCTGATTCTCCAAGTAGGGAGATGGTTAGTAGAGCGGCTGGAATGGCGAACCCGAGCACAAGGAGAGGAGAAATGAGGTGCGTTTGAGAACCCTTTCCCGATCACACGGTGTACCATCTTCTGGGTTTCCCACGCATGTTTTCGATGTCGGAAGATGCCCTTGAACCTGGAGATTTGGGACCCACGGCATGGGTACCACGCAGTAGGACTTTAAAGGGTCTGCGTTTGCTCACCCAAGCTCACCAATCCTCTCAGCCCCAAGAGTGTCCAGCCTCATGTCTCATCCAGCTGTGGGTCTAGATATGGTCAATCCAGGTTGCATCAGAGCCCCTGAACGGATTTTGGAAGAATTTCTCTCTCTTTCACTGTCTTTGTTTTCTGGGGTTTTTTTTTAAGTAATCTATTTTTATAATGGGGTTTCGCTGCTTTTCACTGCTGTGTTTATGCCGCTTTACACCCTCTTGATGCACTTCCAGAGAGAGATCAATACCTAGGTTTTAAGACTCTTACTAGTCAGATATATTCTTGGGCGGTGAATAGGGGCTGTTGAGTCCAGTTCACTGAGCAGGGAGTAGGTCTTGTCTATTACATATTCGGCTTGTGGAACGGTATCTGAGCTAATTTCAAACCCTTGTTTTATGCATCACCCCACCTCACCTTTCCCGTTAAGCAGCCATAGTGTGTTTTCTAAATGTGTGACTCTGTTCTGTTTTGTAATTCCGTTCAAGTGTAGCGATTTTGACATTCCCTCTATAAGTGATATCTTAGGATAAGTGTCTTTTTCTCTGTGACTTATTTCACTGAGAGTCATCGTACCTAAATCCACTCATCCTGCTGCTACTAGCCTTATGACATTGATTTCATGGCTGAGTGATATTCCATTGTGCCTAAGTACCACAACTTCTTTATCCATTTTTGCCTTTCCTGGGATATTGAAGGTGTACCGAAGTGGAGGTTCTTGGAAACAGAGCAGCCCTAAACTTTGGGGTGCCTGTGTCTTGTTGATTTTTAGGTTTCCCGATTTATACGCCCATGAGTGGAAGTGCCCTATGCTCTCTAAGCTGTGCTTATTACATGTTTCAGGACACACCGTACACTTCTCCAGAGTGGCTGTTGGCAATTTACAGCCCGCCCGTCAGCGTAGCAAGGCTCCCATGTCTCCATGGCCTGTCCTGCATTTCTGGTTTTTACACTTTTTTCAGCATGGCCCTTTTGACCGATGGCAAGCGAGACTTCTTCGTAGCGCTGATTTGCCTTTCCGGCTTGCCTGGTTGGCCGAAAAGGGCGTATGCGTTTTTTCCTGAATATATTCAGGAAAAAACGCATACGCCCTTTTTGGCCAAGGGCATCATTGTCAACGCTGTGCCGCTTTTCATGTGCTTTCAAGGCGAGTCGAGTCTGCCTCCTGAAACCTGTTTCCTGCAATTCTGCCTTGCTTTCAAATCCTCCTCGTTGCCTTCCCTCAATATATTTGTGGACGAGAGTTATCATTTATAACTCTGCAGGTTTGTGAGTTGCAGTGCCCCTGAGCTCCGTTTGTCAACTCGCTTTTTTGGGAGCTGGCCGCCAAAGCGCAGGATTGCTTCAGGCCGTATTCTGGTTCCGGGGGGCAGGCTGAGCCTGTGGCTCATTCTTCTTCCTGATGGGAAAATAGAGTGACCTGTGCCTGTCCCAACACCTAGAGCTAGTCTCTCATTGGTTCCCC
This sequence comes from Eubalaena glacialis, assembly GCF_028564815.1. Classification (NCBI taxonomy): domain Eukaryota; kingdom Metazoa; phylum Chordata; class Mammalia; order Artiodactyla; family Balaenidae; genus Eubalaena; species Eubalaena glacialis. Next base: position 167,641 of record NW_026871375.1, on the reverse strand, counting down.
CTCTTCCCGTTCATCCTCAGGCCAAATTGCGACCTGTCCGAAACAGGAGGTTAAAGGTGCTGATTCTCCAAGTAGGGAGATGGTTAGTAGAGCGGCTGGAATGGCGAACCCGAGCACAAGGAGAGGAGAAATGAGGTGCGTTTGAGAACCCTTTCCCGATCACACGGTGTACCATCTTCTGGGTTTCCCACGCATGTTTTCGATGTCGGAAGATGCCCTTGAACCTGGAGATTTGGGACCCACGGCATGGGTACCACGCAGTAGGACTTTAAAGGGTCTGCGTTTGCTCACCCAAGCTCACCAATCCTCTCAGCCCCAAGAGTGTCCAGCCTCATGTCTCATCCAGCTGTGGGTCTAGATATGGTCAATCCAGGTTGCATCAGAGCCCCTGAACGGATTTTGGAAGAATTTCTCTCTCTTTCACTGTCTTTGTTTTCTGGGTTTTTTTTTTAAGTAATCTATTTTTATAATGGGGTTTCGCTGCTTTTCACTGCTGTGTTTATGCCGCTTTACACCCTCTTGATGCACTTCCAGAGAGAGATCAATACCTAGGTTTTAAGACTCTTACTAGTCAGATATATTCTTGGGCGGTGAATAGGGGCTGTTGAGTCCAGTTCACTGAGCAGGGAGTAGGTCTTGTCTATTACATATTCGGCTTGTGGAACGGTATCTGAGCTAATTTCAAACCCTTGTTTTATGCATCACCCCACCTCACCTTTCCCGTTAAGCAGCCATAGTGTGTTTTCTAAATGTGTGACTCTGTTCTGTTTTGTAATTCCGTTCAAGTGTAGCGATTTTGACATTCCCTCTATAAGTGATATCTTAGGATAAGTGTCTTTTTCTCTGTGACTTATTTCACTGAGAGTCATCGTACCTAAATCCACTCATCCTGCTGCTACTAGCCTTATGACATTGATTTCATGGCTGAGTGATATTCCATTGTGCCTAAGTACCACAACTTCTTTATCCATTTTTGCCTTTCCTGGGATATTGAAGGTGTACCGAAGTGGAGGTTCTTGGAAACAGAGCAGCCCTAAACTTTGGGGTGCCTGTGTCTTGTTGATTTTTAGGTTTCCCGATTTATACGCCCATGAGTGGAAGTGCCCTATGCTCTCTAAGCTGTGCTTATTACATGTTTCAGGACACACCGTACACTTCTCCAGAGTGGCTGTTGGCAATTTACAGCCCGCCCGTCAGCGTAGCAAGGCTCCCATGTCTCCATGGCCTGTCCTGCATTTCTGGTTTTTACACTTTTTTCAGCATGGCCCTTTTGACCGATGGCAAGCGAGACTTCTTCGTAGCGCTGATTTGCCTTTCCGGCTTGCCTGGTTGGCCGAAAAGGGCGTATGCGTTTTTTCCTGAATATATTCAGGAAAAAACGCATACGCCCTTTTTGGCCAAGGGCATCATTGTCAACGCTGTGCCGCTTTTCATGTGCTTTCAAGGCGAGTCGAGTCTGCCTCCTGAAACCTGTTTCCTGCAATTCTGCCTTGCTTTCAAATCCTCCTCGTTGCCTTCCCTCAATATATTTGTGGACGAGAGTTATCATTTATAACTCTGCAGGTTTGTGAGTTGCAGTGCCCCTGAGCTCCGTTTGTCAACTCGCTTTTTTGGGAGCTGGCCGCCAAAGCGCAGGATTGCTTCAGGCCGTATTCTGGTTCCGGGGGGCAGGCTGAGCCTGTGGCTCATTCTTCTTCCTGATGGGAAAATAGAGTGACCTGTGCCTGTCCCAACACCTAGAGCTAGTCTCTCATTGGTTCCCCCTCTTCCCGTTCATCCTCAGGCCAAATTGCGACCTGTCCGAAACAGGAGGTTAAAGGTGCTGATTCTCCAAGTAGGGAGATGGTTAGTAGAGCGGCTGGAATGGCGAACCCGAGCACAAGGAGAGGAGAAATGAGGTGCGTTTGAGAACCCTTTCCCGATCACACGGTGTACCATCTTCTGGGTTTCCCACGCATGTTTTCGATGTCGGAAGATGCCCTTGAACCTGGAGATTTGGGACCCACGGCATGGGTACCACGCAGTAGGACTTTAAAGGGTCTGCGTTTGCTCACCCAAGCTCACCAATCCTCTCAGCCCCAAGAGTGTCCAGCCTCATGTCTCATCCAGCTGTGGGTCTAGATATGGTCAATCCAGGTTGCATCAGAGCCCCTGAACGGATTTTGGAAGAATTTCTCTCTCTTTCACTGTCTTTGTTTTCTGGGGTTTTTTTTTAAGTAATCTATTTTTATAATGGGGTTTCGCTGCTTTTCACTGCTGTGTTTATGCCGCTTTACACCCTCTTGATGCACTTCCAGAGAGAGATCAATACCTAGGTTTTAAGACTCTTACTAGTCAGATATATTCTTGGGCGGTGAATAGGGGCTGTTGAGTCCAGTTCACTGAGCAGGGAGTAGGTCTTGTCTATTACATATTCGGCTTGTGGAACGGTATCTGAGCTAATTTCAAACCCTTGTTTTATGCATCACCCCACCTCACCTTTCCCGTTAAGCAGCCATAGTGTGTTTTCTAAATGTGTGACTCTGTTCTGTTTTGTAATTCCGTTCAAGTGTAGCGATTTTGACATTCCCTCTATAAGTGATATCTTAGGATAAGTGTCTTTTTCTCTGTGACTTATTTCACTGAGAGTCATCGTACCTAAATCCACTCATCCTGCTGCTACTAGCCTTATGACATTGATTTCATGGCTGAGTGATATTCCATTGTGCCTAAGTACCACAACTTCTTTATCCATTTTTGCCTTTCCTGGGATATTGAAGGTGTAGCGAAGTGGAGGTTCTTGGAAACAGAGCAGCCCTAAACTTTGGGGTGCCTGTGTCTTGTTGATTTTTAGGTTTCCCGATTTATACGCCCATGAGTGGAAGTGCCCTATGCTCTCTAAGCTGTGCTTATTACATGTTTCAGGACACACCGTACACTTCTCCAGAGTGGCTGTTGGCAATTTACAGCCCGCCCGTCAGCGTAGCAAGGCTCCCATGTCTCCATGGCCTGTCCTGCATTTCTGGTTTTTACACTTTTTTCAGCATGGCCCTTTTGACCGATGGCAAGCGAGACTTCTTTGTAGCGCTGATTTGCCTTTCCGGCTTGCCTGGTTGGCCGAAAAGGGCGTATGCGTTTTTTCCTGAATATATTCAGGAAAAAACGCATACGCCCTTTTTGGCCAAGGGCATCATTGTCAACGCTGTGCCGCTTTTCATGTGCTTTCAAGGCGAGTCGAGTCTGCCTCCTGAAACCTGTTTCCTGCAATTCTGCCTTGCTTTCAAATCCTCCTCGTTGCCTTCCCTCAATATATTTGTGGACGAGAGTTATCATTTATAACTCTGCAGGTTTGTGAGTTGCAGTGCCCCTGAGCTCCGTTTGTCAACTCGCTTTTTTGGGAGCTGGCCGCCAAAGCGCAGGATTGCTTCAGGCCGTATTCTGGTTCCGGGGGGCAGGCTGAGCCTGTGGCTCATTCTTCTTCCTGATGGGAAAATAGAGTGACCTGTGCCTGTCCCAACACCTAGAGCTAGTCTCTCATTGGTTCCCCCTCTTCCCGTTCATCCTCAGGCCAAATTGCGACCTGTCCGAAACAGGAGGTTAAAGGTGCTGATTCTCCAAGTAGGGAGATGGTTAGTAGAGCGGCTGGAATGGCGAACCCGAGCACAAGGAGAGGAGAAATGAGGTGCGTTTGAGAACCCTTTCCCGATCACACGGTGTACCATCTTCTGGGTTTCCCACGCATGTTTTCGATGTCGGAAGATGCCCTTGAACCTGGAGATTTGGGACCCACGGCATGGGTACCACGCAGTAGGACTTTAAAGGGTCTGCGTTTGCTCACCCAAGCTCACCAATCCTCTCAGCCCCAAGAGTGTCCAGCCTCATGTCTCATCCAGCTGTGGGTCTAGATATGGTCAATCCAGGTTGCATCAGAGCCCCTGAACGGATTTTGGAAGAATTTCTCTCTCTTTCACTGTCTTTGTTTTCTGGGGTTTTTTTTTAAGTAATCTATTTTTATAATGGGGTTTCGCTGCTTTTCACTGCTGTGTTTATGCCGCTTTACACCCTCTTGATGCACTTCCAGAGAGAGATCAATACCTAGGTTTTAAGACTCTTACTAGTCAGATATATTCTTGGGCGGTGAATAGGGGCTGTTGAGTCCAGTTCACTGAGCAGGGAGTAGGTCTTGTCTATTACATATTCGGCTTGTGGAACGGTATCTGAGCTAATTTCAAACCCTTGTTTTATGCATCACCCCACCTCACCTTTCCCGTTAAGCAGCCATAGTGTGTTTTCTAAATGTGTGACTCTGTTCTGTTTTGTAATTCCGTTCAAGTGTAGCGATTTTGACATTCCCTCTATAAGTGATATCTTAGGATAAGTGTCTTTTTCTCTGTGACTTATTTCACTGAGAGTCATCGTACCTAAATCCACTCATCCTGCTGCTACTAGCCTTATGACATTGATTTCATGGCTGAGTGATATTCCATTGTGCCTAAGTACCACAACTTCTTTATCCATTTTTGCCTTTCCTGGGATATTGAAGGTGTACCGAAGTGGAGGTTCTTGGAAACAGAGCAGCCCTAAACTTTGGGGTGCCTGTGTCTTGTTGATTTTTAGGTTTCCCGATTTATACGCCCATGAGTGGAAGTGCCCTATGCTCTCTAAGCTGTGCTTATTACATGTTTCAGGACACACCGTACACTTCTCCAGAGTGGCTGTTGGCAATTTACAGCCCGCCCGTCAGCGTAGCAAGGCTCCCATGTCTCCATGGCCTGTCCTGCATTTCTGGTTTTTACACTTTTTTCAGCATGGCCCTTTTGACCGATGGCAAGCGAGACTTCTTCGTAGCGCTGATTTGCCTTTCCGGCTTGCCTGGTTGGCCGAAAAGGGCGTATGCGTTTTTTCCTGAATATATTCAGGAAAAAACGCATACGCCCTTTTTGGCCAAGGGCATCATTGTCAACGCTGTGCCGCTTTTCATGTGCTTTCAAGGCGAGTCGAGTCTGCCTCCTGAAACCTGTTTCCTGCAATTCTGCCTTGCTTTCAAATCCTCCTCGTTGCCTTCCCTCAATATATTTGTGGACGAGAGTTATCATTTATAACTCTGCAGGTTTGTGAGTTGCAGTGCCCCTGAGCTCCGTTTGTCAACTCGCTTTTTTGGGAGCTGGCCGCCAAAGCGCAGGATTGCTTCAGGCCGTATTCTGGTTCCGGGGGGCAGGCTGAGCCTGTGGCTCATTCTTCTTCCTGATGGGAAAATAGAGTGACCTGTGCCTGTCCCAACACCTAGAGCTAGTCTCTCATTGGTTCCCCCTCTTCCCGTTCATCCTCAGGCCAAATTGCGACCTGTCCGAAACAGGAGGTTAAAGGTGCTGATTCTCCAAGTAGGGAGATGGTTAGTAGAGCGGCTGGAATGGCGAACCCGAGCACAAGGAGAGGAGAAATGAGGTGCGTTTGAGAACCCTTTCCCGATCACACGGTGTACCATCTTCTGGGTTTCCCACGCATGTTTTCGATGTCGGAAGATGCCCTTGAACCTGGAGATTTGGGACCCACGGCATGGGTACCACGCAGTAGGACTTTAAAGGGTCTGCGTTTGCTCACCCAAGCTCACCAATCCTCTCAGCCCCAAGAGTGTCCAGCCTCATGTCTCATCCAGCTGTGGGTCTAGATATGGTCAATCCAGGTTGCATCAGAGCCCCTGAACGGATTTTGGAAGAATTTCTCTCTCTTTCACTGTCTTTGTTTTCTGGGTTTTTTTTTTAAGTAATCTATTTTTATAATGGGGTTTCGCTGCTTTTCACTGCTGTGTTTATGCCGCTTTACACCCTCTTGATGCACTTCCAGAGAGAGATCAATACCTAGGTTTTAAGACTCTTACTAGTCAGATATATTCTTGGGCGGTGAATAGGGGCTGTTGAGTCCAGTTCACTGAGCAGGGAGTAGGTCTTGTCTATTACATATTTGGCTTGTGGAACGGTATCTGAGCTAATTTCAAACCCTTGTTTTATGCATCACCCCACCTCACCTTTCCCGTTAAGCAGCCATAGTGTGTTTTCTAAATGTGTGACTCTGTTCTGTTTTGTAATTCCGTTCAAGTGTAGCGATTTTGACATTCCCTCTATAAGTGATATCTTAGGATAAGTGTCTTTTTCTCTGTGACTTATTTCACTGAGAGTCATCGTACCTAAATCCACTCATCCTGCTGCTACTAGCCTTATGACATTGATTTCATGGCTGAGTGATATTCCATTGTGCCTAAGTACCACAACTTCTTTATCCATTTTTGCCTTTCCTGGGATATTGAAGGTGTACCGAAGTGGAGGTTCTTGGAAACAGAGCAGCCCTAAACTTTGGGGTGCCTGTGTCTTGTTGATTTTTAGGTTTCCCGATTTATACGCCCATGAGTGGAAGTGCCCTATGCTCTCTAAGCTGTGCTTATTACATGTTTCAGGACACACCGTACACTTCTCCAGAGTGGCTGTTGGCAATTTACAGCCCGCCCGTCAGCGTAGCAAGGCTCCCATGTCTCCATGGCCTGTCCTGCATTTCTGGTTTTTACACTTTTTTCAGCATGGCCCTTTTGACCGATGGCAAGCGAGACTTCTTCGTAGCGCTGATTTGCCTTTCCGGCTTGCCTGGTTGGCCGAAAAGGGCGTATGCGTTTTTTCCTGAATATATTCAGGAAAAAACGCATACGCCCTTTTTGGCCAAGGGCATCATTGTCAACGCTGTGCCGCTTTTCATGTGCTTTCAAGGCGAGTCGAGTCTGCCTCCTGAAACCTGTTTCCTGCAATTCTGCCTTGCTTTCAAATCCTCCTCGTTGCCTTCCCTCAATATATTTGTGGACGAGAGTTATCATTTATAACTCTGCAGGTTTGTGAGTTGCAGTGCCCCTGAGCTCCGTTTGTCAACTCGCTTTTTTGGGAGCTGGCCGCCAAAGCGCAGGATTGCTTCAGGCCGTATTCTGGTTCCGGGGGGCAGGCTGAGCCTGTGGCTCATTCTTCTTCCTGATGGGAAAATAGAGTGACCTGTGCCTGTCCCAACACCTAGAGCTAGTCTCTCATTGGTTCCCCCTCTTCCCGTTCATCCTCAGGCCAAATTGCGACCTGTCCGAAACAGGAGGTTAAAGGTGCTGATTCTCCAAGTAGGGAGATGGTTAGTAGAGCGGCTGGAATGGCGAACCCGAGCACAAGGAGAGGAGAAATGAGGTGCGTTTGAGAACCCTTTCCCGATCACACGGTGTACCATCTTCTGGGTTTCCCACGCATGTTTTCGATGTCGGAAGATGCCCTTGAACCTGGAGATTTGGGACCCACGGCATGGGTACCACGCAGTAGGACTTTAAAGGGTCTGCGTTTGCTCACCCAAGCTCACCAATCCTCTCAGCCCCAAGAGTGTCCAGCCTCATGTCTCATCCAGCTGTGGGTCTAGATATGGTCAATCCAGGTTGCATCAGAGCCCCTGAACGGATTTTGGAAGAATTTCTCTCTCTTTCACTGTCTTTGTTTTCTGGGGTTTTTTTTTAAGTAATCTATTTTTATAATGGGGTTTCGCTGCTTTTCACTGCTGTGTTTATGCCGCTTTACACCCTCTTGATGCACTTCCAGAGAGAGATCAATACCTAGGTTTTAAGACTCTTACTAGTCAGATATATTCTTGGGCGGTGAATAGGGGCTGTTGAGTCCAGTTCACTGAGCAGGGAGTAGGTCTTGTCTATTACATATTCGGCTTGTGGAACGGTATCTGAGCTAATTTCAAACCCTTGTTTTATGCATCACCCCACCTCACCTTTCCCGTTAAGCAGCCATAGTGTGTTTTCTAAATGTGTGACTCTGTTCTGTTTTGTAATTCCGTTCAAGTGTAGCGATTTTGACATTCCCTCTATAAGTGATATCTTAGGATAAGTGTCTTTTTCTCTGTGACTTATTTCACTGAGAGTCATCGTACCTAAATCCACTCATCCTGCTGCTACTAGCCTTATGACATTGATTTCATGGCTGAGTGATATTCCATTGTGCCTAAGTACCACAACTTCTTTATCCATTTTTGCCTTTCCTGGGATATTGAAGGTGTACCGAAGTGGAGGTTCTTGGAAACAGAGCAGCCCTAAACTTTGGGGTGCCTGTGTCTTGTTGATTTTTAGGTTTCCCGATTTATACGCCCATGAGTGGAAGTGCCCTATGCTCTCTAAGCTGTGCTTATTACATGTTTCAGGACACACCGTACACTTCTCCAGAGTGGCTGTTGGCAATTTACAGCCCGCCCGTCAGCGTAGCAAGGCTCCCATGTCTCCATGGCCTGTCCTGCATTTCTGGTTTTTACACTTTTTTCAGCATGGCCCTTTTGACCGATGGCAAGCGAGACTTCTTCGTAGCGCTGATTTGCCTTTCCGGCTTGCCTGGTTGGCCGAAAAGGGCGTATGCGTTTTTTCCTGAATATATTCAGGAAAAAACGCATACGCCCTTTTTGGCCAAGGGCATCATTGTCAACGCTGTGCCGCTTTTCATGTGCTTTCAAGGCGAGTCGAGTCTGCCTCCTGAAACCTGTTTCCTGCAATTCTGCCTTGCTTTCAAATCCTCCTCGTTGCCTTCCCTCAATATATTTGTGGACGAGAGTTATCATTTATAACTCTGCAGGTTTGTGAGTTGCAGTGCCCCTGAGCTCCGTTTGTCAACTCGCTTTTTTGGGAGCTGGCCGCCAAAGCGCAGGATTGCTTCAGGCCGTATTCTGGTTCCGGGGGGCAGGCTGAGCCTGTGGCTCATTCTTCTTCCTGATGGGAAAATAGAGTGACCTGTGCCTGTCCCAACACCTAGAGCTAGTCTCTCATTGGTTCCCCCTCTTCCCGTTCATCCTCAGGCCAAATTGCGACCTGTCCGAAACAGGAGGTTAAAGGTGCTGATTCTCCAAGTAGGGAGATGGTTAGTAGAGCGGCTGGAATGGCGAACCCGAGCACAAGGAGAGGAGAAATGAGGTGCGTTTGAGAACCCTTTCCCGATCACACGGTGTACCATCTTCTGGGTTTCCCACGCATGTTTTCGATGTCGGAAGATGCCCTTGAACCTGGAGATTTGGGACCCACGGCATGGGTACCACGCAGTAGGACTTTAAAGGGTCTGCGTTTGCTCACCCAAGCTCACCAATCCTCTCAGCCCCAAGAGTGTCCAGCCTCATGTCTCATCCAGCTGTGGGTCTAGATATGGTCAATCCAGGTTGCATCAGAGCCCCTGAACGGATTTTGGAAGAATTTCTCTCTCTTTCACTGTCTTTGTTTTCTGGGTTTTTTTTTTAAGTAATCTATTTTTATAATGGGGTTTCGCTGCTTTTCACTGCTGTGTTTATGCCGCTTTACACCCTCTTGATGCACTTCCAGAGAGAGATCAATACCTAGGTTTTAAGACTCTTACTAGTCAGATATATTCTTGGGCGGTGAATAGGGGCTGTTGAGTCCAGTTCACTGAGCAGGGAGTAGGTCTTGTCTATTACATATTCGGCTTGTGGAACGGTATCTGAGCTAATTTCAAACCCTTGTTTTATGCATCACCCCACCTCACCTTTCCCGTTAAGCAGCCATAGTGTGTTTTCTAAATGTGTGACTCTGTTCTGTTTTGTAATTCCGTTCAAGTGTAGCGATTTTGACATTCCCTCTATAAGTGATATCTTAGGATAAGTGTCTTTTTCTCTGTGACTTATTTCACTGAGAGTCATCGTACCTAAATCCACTCATCCTGCTGCTACTAGCCTTATGACATTGATTTCATGGCTGAGTGATATTCCATTGTGCCTAAGTACCACAACTTCTTTATCCATTTTTCGCTTTCCTGGGATATTGAAGGTGTACCGAAGTGGAGGTTCTTGGAAACAGAGCAGCCCTAAACTTTGGGGTGCCTGTGTCTTGTTGATTTTTAGGTTTCCCGATTTATACGCCCATGAGTGGAAGTGCCCTATGCTCTCTAAGCTGTGCTTATTACATGTTTCAGGACACACCGTACACTTCTCCAGAGTGGCTGTTGGCAATTTACAGCCCGCCCGTCAGCGTAGCAAGGCTCCCATGTCTCCATGGCCTGTCCTGCATTTCTGGTTTTTACACTTTTTTCAGCATGGCCCTTTTGACCGATGGCAAGCGAGACTTCTTCGTAGCGCTGATTTGCCTTTCTGGCTTGCCTGGTTGGCCGAAAAGGGCGTATGCGTTTTTTCCTGAATATATTCAGGAAAAAACGCATACGCCCTTTTTGGCCAAGGGCATCATTGTCAACGCTGTGCCGCTTTTCATGTGCTTTCAAGGCGAGTCGAGTCTGCCTCCTGAAACCTGTTTCCTGCAATTCTGCCTTGCTTTCAAATCCTCCTCGTTGCCTTCCCTCAATATATTTGTGGACGAGAGTTATCATTTATAACTCTGCAGGTTTGTGAGTTGCAGTGCCCCTGAGCTCCGTTTGTCAACTCGCTTTTTTGGGAGCTGGCCGCCAAAGCGCAGGATTGCTTCAGGCCGTATTCTGGTTCCGGGGGGCAGGCTGAGCCTGTGGCTCATTCTTCTTCCTGATGGGAAAATAGAGTGACCTGTGCCTGTCCCAACACCTAGAGCTAGTCTCTCATTGGTTCCCCCTCTTCCCGTTCATCCTCAGGCCAAATTGCGACCTGTCCGAAACAGGAGGTTAAAGGTGCTGATTCTCCAAGTAGGGAGATGGTTAGTAGAGTGGCTGGAATGGCGAACCCGAGCACAAGGAGAGGAGAAATGAGGTGCGTTTGAGAACCCTTTCCCGATCACACGGTGTACCATCTTCTGGGTTTCCCACGCATGTTTTCGATGTCGGAAGATGCCCTTGAACCTGGAGATTTGGGACCCACGGCATGGGTACCACGCAGTAGGACTTTAAAGGGTCTGCGTTTGCTCACCCAAGCTCACCAATCCTCTCAGCCCCAAGAGTGTCCAGCCTCATGTCTCATCCAGCTGTGGGTCTAGATATGGTCAATCCAGGTTGCATCAGAGCCCCTGAACGGATTTTGGAAGAATTTCTCTCTCTTTCACTGTCTTTGTTTTCTGGGGTTTTTTTTTAAGTAATCTATTTTTATAATGGGGTTTCGCTGCTTTTCACTGCTGTGTTTATGCCGCTTTACACCCTCTTGATGCACTTCCAGAGAGAGATCAATACCTAGGTTTTAAGACTCTTACTAGTCAGATATATTCTTGGGCGGTGAATAGGGGCTGTTGAGTCCAGTTCACTGAGCAGGGAGTAGGTCTTGTCTATTACATATTTGGCTTGTGGAACGGTATCTGAGCTAATTTCAAACCCTTGTTTTATGCATCACCCCACCTCACCTTTCCCGTTAAGCAGCCATAGTGTGTTTTCTAAATGTGTGACTCTGTTCTGTTTTGTAATTCCGTTCAAGTGTAGCGATTTTGACATTCCCTCTATAAGTGATATCTTAGGATAAGTGTCTTTTTCTCTGTGACTTATTTCACTGAGAGTCATCGTACCTAAATCCACTCATCCTGCTGCTACTAGCCTTATGACATTGATTTCATGGCTGAGTGATATTCCATTGTGCCTAAGTACCACAACTTCTTTATCCATTTTTGCCTTTCCTGGGATATTGAAGGTGTACCGAAGTGGAGGTTCTTGGAAACAGAGCAGCCCTAAACTTTGGGGTGCCTGTGTCTTGTTGATTTTTAGGTTTCCCGATTTATACGCCCATGAGTGGAAGTGCCCTATGCTCTCTAAGCTGTGCTTATTACATGTTTCAGGACACACCGTACACTTCTCCAGAGTGGCTGTTGGCAATTTACAGCCCGCCCGTCAGCGTAGCAAGGCTCCCATGTCTCCATGGCCTGTCCTGCATTTCTGGTTTTTACACTTTTTTCAGCATGGCCCTTTTGACCGATGGCAAGCGAGACTTCTTCGTAGCGCTGATTTGCCTTTCCGGCTTGCCTGGTTGGCCGAAAAGGGCGTATGCGTTTTTTCCTGAATATATTCAGGAAAAAACGCATACGCCCTTTTTGGCCAAGGGCATCATTGTCAACGCTGTGCCGCTTTTCATGTGCTTTCAAGGCGAGTCGAGTCTGCCTCCTGAAACCTGTTTCCTGCAATTCTGCCTTGCTTTCAAATCCTCCTCGTTGCCTTCCCTCAATATATTTGTGGACGAGAGTTATCATTTATAACTCTGCAGGTTTGTGAGTTGCAGTGCCCCTGAGCTCCATTTGTCAACTCGCTTTTTTGGGAGCTGGCCGCCAAAGCGCAGGATTGCTTCAGGCCGTATACTGGTTCCGGGGGGCAGGCTGAGCCTGTGGTTCATTCTTCTTCCTGATGGGAAAATAGAGTGACCTGTGCCTGTCCCAACACCTAGAGCTAGTCTCTCATTGGTTCCCCCTCTTCCCGTTCATCCTCAGGCCAAATTGCGACCTGTCCGAAACAGGAGGTTAAAGGTGCTGATTCTCCAAGTAGGGAGATTGTTAGTAGAGCGGCTGGAATGGCGAACCCGAGCACAAGGAGAGGAGAAATGAGGTGCGTTTGAGAAACCTTTCCCGATCACACGGTGTACCATCTTCTGGGTTTCCCACGCATGTTTTCGATGTAGGAAGATGCCCTTGAACCTGGAGATTTGGGACCCACGGCATGGGTACCACGCAGTAGGACTTTAAAGGGTCTGCGTTTGCTCACCCAAGCTCACCAATCCTCTCAGCCCCAAGAGTGTCCAGCCTCATGTCTCATCCAGCTGTGGGTCTAGATATGGTCAATCCAGGTTGCATCAGAGCCCCTGAACGGATTTTGTAAGAATTTCTCTCTCTTTCACTGTCTTTGTTTTATGGGGTTTTTTTTTAAGTAATCTATTTTTATAATGGGGTTTAGCTGCTTTTCACTGCTGTGTTTATGCCGCTTTACACCCTCTTGATGCACTTCCAGAGAGAGATCAATACCTAGGTTTTAAGACTCTTACTAGTCAGATATATTCTTGGGCGGTGAATAGGGGCTGTTGAGTCCAGTTCACTGAGCAGGGAGTAGGTCTTGTCTATTACATATTCGGCTTGTGGAACGGTATCTGAGCTAATTTCAAACCCTTGTTTTATGCATCACCCCACCTCACCTTTCCCGTTAAGCAGCCATAGTGTGTTTTCTAAATGTGTGACTCTGTTCTGTTTTGTAATTCCGTTCAAGTGTAGCGATTTTGACATTCCCTCTATAAGTGATATCTTAGGATAAGTGTCTTTTTCTCTGTGACTTATTTCACTGAGAGTCATCGTACCTAAATCCACTCATCCTGCTGCTACTAGCCTTATGACATTGATTTCATGGCTGAGTGATATTCCATTGTGCCTAAGTACCACAACTTCTTTATCCATTTTTCGCTTTCCTGGGATATTGAAGGTGTACCGAAGTGGAGGTTCTTGGAAACAGAGCAGCCCTAAACTTTGGGGTGCCTGTGTCTTGTTGATTTTTAGGTTTCCCGATTTATACGCCCATGAGTGGAAGTGCCCTATGCTCTCTAAGCTGTGCTTATTACATGTTTCAGGACACACCGTACACTTCTCCAGAGTGGCTGTTGGCAATTTACAGCCCGCCCATCAGCGTAGCAAGGCTCCCATGTCTCCATGGCCTGTCCTGCATTTCTGGTTTTTACACTTTTTTCAGCATGGCCCTTTTGACCGATGGCAAGCGAGACTTCTTTGTAGCGCTGATTTGCCTTTCCGGCTTGCCTGGTTGGCCTAAAGGGGCGTATGCGTTTTTTCCTGAATATATTCATTTTCATGTGCTTTCAAGGCGAGTCGAGTCTGCCTCCTGAAACCTGTTTCCTGCAATTCTGCCTTGCTTTCAAATCCTCCTCGTTGCCTTCCCTCAATATATTTGTGGACGAGAGTTATCATTTATAACTCTGCAGGTTTGTGAGTTGCAGTGCCCCTGAGCTCCATTTGTCAACTCGCTTTTTTGGGAGCTGGCCGCCAAAGCGCAGGATTGCTTCAGGCCGTATTCTGGTTCCGGGGGGCAGGCTGAGCCTGTGGCTCATTCTTCTTCCTGATGGGAAAATAGAGTGACCTGTGCCTGTCCCAACACCTAGAGCTAGTCTCTCATTGGTTCCCCCTCTTCCCGTTCATCCTCAGGCCAAATTGCGACCTGTACGAAACAGGAGGTTAAAGGTGCTGATTCTCCAAGTAGGGAGATGGTTAGTAGAGCGGCTGGAATGGCGAACCCGAGCACAAGGAGAGGAGAAATGAGGTGCGTTTGAGAACCCTTTCCCGATCACACGGTGTACCATCTTCTGGGTTTCCCACGCATGTCTTCGATGTAGGAAGATGCCCTTGAACCTGGAGATTTGGGACCCACGGCATGGGTACCACGCAGTAGGACTTTAAAGGGTCTGCGTTTGCTCACCCAAGCTCACCAATCCTCTCAGCCCCAAGAGTGTCCAGCCTCATGTCTCATCCAGCTGTGGGTCTAGATATGGTCAATCCAGGTTGCATCAGAGCCCCTGAACGGATTTTGTAAGAATTTCTCTCTTTTTCACTGTCTTTGTTTTATGGGGTTTTTTTTTAAGTAGTCTATTTTTATAATGGGGTTTAGCTGCTTTTCACTGCTGTGTTTATGCCGCTTTACACCCTCTTGATGCACTTCCAGAGAGAGATCAATACCTAGGTTTTAAGACTCTTACTAGTCAGATATATTCTTGGGCGGTGAATAGGGGCTGTTGAGTCCAGTTCACTGAGCAGGGAGTAGGTCTTGTCTATTACATATTCGGCTTGTGGAACGGTATCTGAGCTAATTTCAAACCCTTGTTTTATGCATCACCCCACCTCACCTTTCCCGTTAAGCAGCCATAGTGTGTTTTCTAAATGTGTGACTCTGTTCTGTTTTGTAATTCCGTTCAAGTGTAGCGATTTTGACATTCCCTCTATAAGTGATATCTTAGGATAAGTGTCTTTTTCTCTGTGACTTATTTCACTGAGAGTCATCGTACCTAAATCCACTCATCCTGCTGCTACTAGCCTTATGACATTGATTTCATGGCTGAGTGATATTCCATTGTGCCTAAGTACCACAACTTCTTTATCCATTTTTCGCTTTCCTGGGATATTGAAGGTGTACCGAAGTGGAGGTTCTTGGAAACAGAGCAGCCCTAAACTTTGGGGTGCCTGTGTCTTGTTGATTTTTAGGTTTCCCGATTTATACGCCCATGAGTGGAAGTGCCCTATGCTCTCTAAGCTGTGCTTATTACATGTTTCAGGACACACCGTACACTTCTCCAGAGTGGCTGTTGGCAATTTACAGCCCGCCCATCAGCGTAGCAAGGCTCCCATGTCTCCATGGCCTGTCCTGCATTTCTGGATTTTACACTTTTTTCAGCATGGCCCTTTTGACCGATGGCAAGCGAGACTTCTTTGTAGCGCTGATTTGCCTTTCGGGCTTGCCTGGTTGGCCAAAAAGGGCGTATGCGTTTTTTCCTGAATATATTCAGGAAAAAACGCATACGCCCTTTTTGGCCAAGGGCATCATTGTCAACACTTTGCCGCTTTTCATGTGCTTTCAAGGCGAGTCGAGTCTGCCTCCTGAAACCTGTTTCCTGCAATTCTGCCTTGCTTTCAAATCCTCCTCGTTGCCTTCCCTCAATATATTTGTGGACGAGAGTTATCATTTATAACTCTGCAGGTTTGTGAGTTGCAGTGCCCCTGAGCTCCATTTGTCAACTCGCTTTTTTGGGAGCTGGCCGCCAAAGCGCAGGATTGCTTCAGGCCGTATTCTGGTTCCGGGGGGCAGGCTGAGCCTGTGGCTCATTCTTCTTCCTGATGGGAAAATAGAGTGACCTGTGCCTGTCCCAACACCTAGAGCTAGTCTCTCATTGGTTCCCCCTCTTCCCGTTCATCCTCAGGCCAAATTGCGACCTGTCCGAAACAGGAGGTTAAAGGTGCTGATTCTCCAAGTAGGGAGATTGTTAGTAGAGCGGCTGGAATGGCAAACCCGAGCACAAGGAGAGGAGAAATGAGGTGCGTTTGAGAACCCTTTCCCGATCACACGGTGTACCATCTTCTGGGTTTCCCACGCATGTTTTCGATGTAGGAAGATGCCCTTGAACCTGGAGATTTGGGACCCACGGCATGGGTACCACGCAGTAGGACTTTAAAGGGTCTGCGTTTGCTCACCCAAGCTCACCAATCCTCTCAGCCCCAAGAGTGTCCAGCCTCATGTCTCATCCAGCTGTGGGTCTAGATATGGTCAATCCAGGTTGCATCAGAGCCCCTGAACGGATTTTGTAAGAATTTCTCTCTCTTTCACTGTCTTTGTTTTATGGGGTTTTTTTTTTAAGTAATCTATTTTTATAATGGGGTTTAGCTGCTTTTCACTGCTGTGTTTATGCCGCTTTACACCCTCTTGATGCACTTCCAGAGAGAGATCAATACCTAGGTTTTAAGACTCTTACTAGTCAGATATATTCTTGGGCGGTGAATAGGGGCTGTTGAGTCCAGTTCACTGAGCAGGGAGTAGGTCTTGTCTATTACATATTCGGCTTGTGGAACGGTATCTGAGCTAATTTCAAACCCTTGTTTTATGCATCACCCCACCTCACCTTTCCCGTTAAGCAGCCATAGTGTGTTTTCTAAATGTGTGACTCTGTTCTGTTTTGTAATTCCGTTCAAGTGTAGCGATTTTGACATTCCCTCTATAAGTGATATCTTAGGATAAGTGTCTTTTTCTCTGTGACTTATTTCACTGAGAGTCATCGTACCTAAATCCACTCATCCTGCTGCTACTAGCCTTATGACATTGATTTCATGGCTGAGTGATATTCCATTGTGCCTAAGTACCACAACTTCTTTATCCATTTTTCGCTTTCCTGGGATATTGAAGGTGTACCGAAGTGGAGGTTCTTGGAAACAGAGCAGCCCTAAACTTTGGGGTGCCTGTGTCTTGTTGATTTTTAGGTTTCCCGATTTATACGCCCATGAGTGGAAGTGCCCTATGCTCTCTAAGCTGTGCTTATTACATGTTTCAGGACACACCGTACACTTCTCCAGAGTGGCTGTTGGCAATTTACAGCCCGCCCATCAGCGTAGCAAGGCTCCCATGTCTCCATGGCCTGTCCTGCATTTCTGGATTTTACACATTTTTCAGCATGGCCCTTTTGACCGATGGCAAGCGAGACTTCTTTGTAGCGCTGATTTGCCTTTCGGGCTTGCCTGGTTGGCCAAAAAGGGCGTATGCGTTTTTTCCTGAATATATTCAGGAAAAAACGCATACGCCCTTTTTGGCCAAGGGCATCATTGTCAACACTTTGCCGCTTTTCATGTGCTTTCAAGGCGAGTCGAGTCTGCCTCCTGAAACCTGTTTCCTGCAATTCTGCCTTGCTTTCAAATCCTCCTCGTTGCCTTCCCTCAATATATTTGTGGACGAGAGTTATCATTTATAACTCTGCAGGTTTGTGAGTTGCAGTGCCCCTGAGCTCCATTTGTCAACTCGCTTTTTTGGGAGCTGGCCGCCAAAGCGCAGGATTGCTTCAGGCCGTATTCTGGTTCCGGGGGGCAGGCTGAGCCTGTGGCTCATTCTTCTTCCTGATGGGAAAATAGAGTGACCTGTGCCTGTCCCAACACCTAGAGCTAGTCTCTCATTGGTTCCCCCTCTTCCCGTTCATCCTCAGGCCAAATTGCGACCTGTCCGAAACAGGAGGTTAAAGGTGCTGATTCTCCAAGTAGGGAGATTGTTAGTAGAGCGGCTGGAATGGCGAACCCGAGCACAAGGAGAGGAGAAATGAGGTGCGTTTGAGAACCCTTTCCCGATCACACGGTGTACCATCTTCTGGGTTTCCCACGCATGTTTTCGATGTAGGAAGATGCCCTTGAACCTGGAGATTTGGGACCCACGGCATGGGTACCACGCAGTAGGACTTTAAAGGGTCTGCGTTTGCTCACCCAAGCTCACCAATCCTCTCAGCCCCAAGAGTGTCCAGCCTCATGTCTCATCCAGCTGTGGGTCTAGATATGGTCAATCCAGGTTGCATCAGAGCCCCTGAACGGATTTTGTAAGAATTTCTCTCTCTTTCACTGTCTTTGTTTTATGGGGTTTTTTTTTTAAGTAATCTATTTTTATAATGGGGTTTAGCTGCTTTTCACTGCTGTGTTTATGCCGCTTTACACCCTCTTGATGCACTTCCAGAGAGAGATCAATACCTAGGTTTTAAGACTCTTACTAGTCAGATATATTCTTGGGCGGTGAATAGGGGCTGTTGAGTCCAGTTCACTGAGCAGGGAGTAGGTCTTGTCTATTACATATTCGGCTTGTGGAACGGTATCTGAGCTAATTTCAAACCCTTGTTTTATGCATCACCCCACCTCACCTTTCCCGTTAAGCAGCCATAGTGTGTTTTCTAAATGTGTGACTCTGTTCTGTTTTGTAATTCCGTTCAAGTGTAGCGATTTTGACATTCCCTCTATAAGTGATATCTTAGGATAAGTGTCTTTTTCTCTGTGACTTATTTCACTGAGAG
This sequence comes from Eubalaena glacialis, assembly GCF_028564815.1. Lineage (NCBI taxonomy): Eukaryota > Metazoa > Chordata > Mammalia > Artiodactyla > Balaenidae > Eubalaena > Eubalaena glacialis. The sequence continues at coordinate 149,200 of NW_026871375.1, read as the reverse complement.
TCATCGTACCTAAATCCACTCATCCTGCTGCTACTAGCCTTATGACATTGATTTCATGGCTGAGTGATATTCCATTGTGCCTAAGTACCACAACTTCTTTATCCATTTTTCGCTTTCCTGGGATATTGAAGGTGTACCGAAGTGGAGGTTCTTGGAAACAGAGCAGCCCTAAACTTTGGGGTGCCTGTGTCTTGTTGATTTTTAGGTTTCCCGATTTATACGCCCATGAGTGGAAGTGCCCTATGCTCTCTAAGCTGTGCTTATTACATGTTTCAGGACACACCGTACACTTCTCCAGAGTGGCTGTTGGCAATTTACAGCCCGCCCATCAGCGTAGCAAGGCTCCCATGTCTCCATGGCCTGTCCTGCATTTCTGGTTTTTACACTTTTTTCAGCATGGCCCTTTTGACCGATGGCAAGCGAGACTTCTTTGTAGCGCTGATTTGCCTTTCCGGCTTGCCTGGTTGGCCAAAAAGGGCGTATGCGTTTTTTCCTGAATATATTCAGGAAAAAACGCATACGCCCTTTTTGGCCAAGGGCATCATTGTCAACGCTTTGCCGCTTTTCATGTGCTTTCAAGGCGAGTCGAGTCTGCCTCCTGAAACCTGTTTCCTGCAATTCTGCCTTGCTTTCAAATCCTCCTCGTTGCCTTCCCTCAATATATTTGTGGACGAGAGTTATCATTTATAACTCTGCAGGTTTGTGAGTTGCAGTGCCCCTGAGCTCCATTTGTCAACTCGCTTTTTTGGGAGCTGGCCGCCAAAGCGCAGGATTGCTTCAGGCCGTATTCTGGTTCCGGGGGGCAGGCTGAGCCTGTGGCTCATTCTTCTTCCTGATGGGAAAATAGAGTGACCTGTGCCTGTCCCAACACCTAGAGCTAGTCTCTCATTGGTTCCCCCTCTTCCCGTTCATCCTCAGGCCAAATTGCGACCTGTCCGAAACAGGAGGTTAAAGGTGCTGATTCTCCAAGTAGGGAGATTGTTAGTAGAGCGGCTGGAATGGCGAACCCGAGCACAAGGAGAGGAGAAATGAGGTGCGTTTGAGAACCCTTTCCCGATCACACGGTGTACCATCTTCTGGGTTTCCCACGCATGTTTTCGATGTCGGAAGATGCCCTTGAACCTGGAGATTTGGGACCCACGGCATGGGTACCACGCAGTAGGACTTTAAAGGGTCTGCGTTTGCTCACCCAAGCTCACCAATCCTCTCAGCCCCAAGAGTGTCCAGCCTCATGTCTCATCCAGCTGTGGGTCTAGATATGGTCAATCCAGGTTGCATCAGAGCCCCTGAACGGATTTTGTAAGAATTTCTCTCTCTTTCACTGTCTTTGTTTTATGGGGTTTTTTTTTTAAGTAATCTATTTTTATAATGGGGTTTAGCTGCTTTTCACTGCTGTGTTTATGCCGCTTTACACCCTCTTGATGCACTTCCAGAGAGAGATCAATACCTAGGTTTTAAGACTCTTACTAGTCAGATATATTCTTGGGCGGTGAATAGGGGCTGTTGAGTCCAGTTCACTGAGCAGGGAGTAGGTCTTGTCTATTACATATTCGGCTTGTGGAACGGTATCTGAGCTAATTTCAAACCCTTGTTTTATGCATCACCCCACCTCACCTTTCCCGTTAAGCAGCCATAGTGTGTTTTCTAAATGTGTGACTCTGTTCTGTTTTGTAATTCCGTTCAAGTGTAGCGATTTTGACATTCCCTCTATAAGTGATATCTTAGGATAAGTGTCTTTTTCTCTGTGACTTATTTCACTGAGAGTCATCGTACCTAAATCCACTCATCCTGCTGCTACTAGCCTTATGACATTGATTTCATGGCTGAGTGATATTCCATTGTGCCTAAGTACCACAACTTCTTTATCCATTTTTCGCTTTCCTGGGATATTGAAGGTGTACCGAAGTGGAGGTTCTTGGAAACAGAGCAGCCCTAAACTTTGGGGTGCCTGTGTCTTGTTGATTTTTAGGTTTCCCGATTTATACGCCCATGAGTGGAAGTGCCCTATGCTCTCTAAGCTGTGCTTATTACATGTTTCAGGACACACCGTACACTTCTCCAGAGTGGCTGTTGGCAATTTACAGCCCGCCCATCAGCGTAGCAAGGCTCCCATGTCTCCATGGCCTGTCCTGCATTTCTGGTTTTTACACTTTTTTCAGCATGGCCCTTTAGACCGATGGCAAGCGAGACTTCTTTGTAGCGCTGATTTGCCTTTCCGGCTTGCCTGGTTGGCCAAAAAGGGCGTATGCGTTTTTTCCTGAATATATTCAGGAAAAAACGCATACGCCCTTTTTGGCCAAGGGCATCATTGTCAACGCTTTGCCGCTTTTCATGTGCTTTCAAGGCGAGTCGAGTCTGCCTCCTGAAACCTGTTTCCTGCAATTCTGCCTTGCTTTCAAATCCTCCTCGTTGCCTTCCCTCAATATATTTGTGGACGAGAGTTATCATTTATAACTCTGCAGGTTTGTGAGTTGCAGTGCCCCTGAGCTCCATTTGTCAACTCGCTTTTTTGGGAGCTGGCCGCCAAAGCGCAGGATTGCTTCAGGCCGTATTCTGGTTCCGGGGGGCAGGCTGAGCCTGTGGCTCATTCTTCTTCCTGATGGGAAAATAGAGTGACCTGTGCCTGTCCCAACACCTAGAGCTAGTCTCTCATTGGTTCCCCCTCTTCCCGTTCATCCTCAGGCCAAATTGCGACCTGTCCGAAACAGGAGGTTAAAGGTGCTGATTCTCCAAGTAGGGAGATTGTTAGTAGAGCAGCTTGAATGGCGAACCCGAGCACAAGGAGAGGAGAAATGAGGTGCGTTTGAGAACCCTTTCCCGATCACACGGTGTACCATCTTCTGGGTTTGCCACACATGTTTTCGATGTAGGAAGATGCCCTTGAACCTGGAGATTTGGGACCCACAGCATGGGTACCACGCAGTAGGACTTTAAAGGGTCTGCGTTTGCTCACCCAAGCTCACCAATCCTCTCAGCCCCAAGAGTGTCCAGCCTCATGTCTCATCCAGCTGTGGGTCTAGATATGGTCAATCCAGGTTGCATCAGAGCCCCTGAACGGATTTTGTAAGAATTTCTCTCTCTTTCACTGTCTTTGTTTTATGGGGTTTTTTTTTTAAGTAATCTATTTTTATAATGGGGTTTAGCTGCTTTTCACTGCTGTGTTTATGCCGCTTTACACCCTCTTGATGCACTTCTAGAGAGAGATCAATACCTAGGTTTTAAGACTCTTACTAGTCAGATATATTCTTGGGCGGTGAATAGGGGCTGTTGAGTCCAGTTCACTGAGCAGGGAGTAGGTCTTGTCTATTACATATTCGGCTTGTGGAACGGTATCTGAGCTAATTTCAAACCCTTGTTTTATGCATCACCCCACCTCACCTTTCCCGTTAAGCAGCCATAGTGTGTTTTCTAAATGTGTGACTCTGTTCTGTTTTGTAATTCCGTTCAAGTGTAGCGATTTTGACATTCCCTCTATAAGTGATATCTTAGGATAAGTGTCTTTTTCTCTGTGACTTATTTCACTGAGAGTCATCGTACCTAAATCCACTCATCCTGCTGCTACTAGCCTTATGACATTGATTTCATGGCTGAGTGATATTCCATTGTGCCTAAGTACCACAACTTCTTTATCCATTTTTCGCTTTCCTGGGATATTGAAGGTGTACCGAAGTGGAGGTTCTTGGAAACAGAGCAGCCCTAAACTTTGGGGTGCCTGTGTCTTGTTGATTTTTAGGTTTCCCGATTTATACGCCCATGAGTGGAAGTGCCCTATGCTCTCTAAGCTGTGCTTATTACATGTTTCAGGACACACCGTACACTTCTCCAGAGTGGCTGTTGGCAATTTACAGCCCGCCCATCAGCGTAGCAAGGCTCCCATGTCTCCATGGCCTGTCCTGCATTTCTGGTTTTTACACTTTTTTCAGCATGGCCCTTTAGACCGATGGCAAGCGAGACTTCTTTGTAGCGCTGATTTGCCTTTCCGGCTTGCCTGGTTGGCCAAAAAGGGCGTATGCGTTTTTTCCTGAATATATTCAGGAAAAAACGCATACGCCCTTTTTGGCCAAGGGCATCATTGTCAACGCTTTGCCGCTTTTCATGTGCTTTCAAGGCGAGTCGAGTCTGCCTCCTGAAACCTGTTTCCTGCAATTCTGCCTTGCTTTCAAATCCTCCTCGTTGCCTTCCCTCAATATATTTGTGGACGAGAGTTATCATTTATAACTCTGCAGGTTTGTGAGTTGCAGTGCCCCTGAGCTCCATTTATCAACTCGCTTTTTTGGGAGCTGGCCGCCAAAGCGCAGGATTGCTTCAGGCCGTATTCTGGTTCCGGGGGGCAGGCTGAGCCTGTGGCTCATTCTTCTTCCTGATGGGAAAATAGAGTGACCTGTGCCTGTCCCAACACCTAGAGCTAGTCTCTCATTGGTTCCCCCTCTTCCCGTTCATCGTCAGGCCAAATTGCGACCTGTCCGAAACAGGAGGTTAAAGGTGCTGATTCTCCAAGTAGGGAGATGGTTAGTAGAGTGGCTGGAATGCCGAACCCGAGCACAAGGAGAGGAGAAATGAGGTGCGTTTGAGAAACCTTTCCCGATCACACGGTGTACCATCTTCTGGGTTTCCCACACATGTTTTCGATGTAGGAAGATGCCCTTGAACCTGGAGATTTGGGACCCACGGCATGGGTACCACGCAGTAGGACTTTAAAGGGTCTGCGTTTGCTCACCCAAGCTCACCAATCCTCTCAGCCCCAAGAGTGTCCAGCCTCATGTCTCATCCAGCTGTGGGTCTAGATATGGTCAATCCAGGTTGCATCAGAGCCCCTGAACGGATTTTGTAAGAATTTCTCTCTCTTTCACTGTCTTTGTTTTCTGGGTTTTTTTTTAAGTAATCTATTTTTATAATGGGGTTTAGCTGCTTTTCACTGCTGTGTTTATGCCGCTTTACACCCTCTTGATGCACTTCCAGAGAGAGATCAATACCTAGGTTTTAAGACTCTTACTAGTCAGATATATTCTTGGGCGGTGAATAGGGGCTGTTGAGTCCAGTTCACTGAGCAGGGAGTAGGTCTTGTCTATTACATATTCGGCTTGTGGAACGGTATCTGAGCTAATTTCAAACCCTTGTTTTATGCATCACCCCACCTCACCTTTCCCGTTAAGCAGCCATAGTGTGTTTTCTAAATGTGTGACTCTGTTCTGTTTTGTAATTCCGTTCAAGTGTAGCGATTTTGACATTCCCTCTATAAGTGATATCTTAGGATAAGTGTCTTTTTCTCTGTGACTTATTTCACTGAGAGTCATCGTACCTAAATCCACTCATCCTGCTGCTACTAGCCTTATGACATTGATTTCATGGCTGAGTGATATTCCATTGTGCCTAAGTACCACAACTTCTTTATCCATTTTTCGCTTTCCTGGGATATTGAAGGTGTACCGAAGTGGAGGTTCTTGGAAACAGAGCAGCCCTAAACTTTGGGGTGCCTGTGTCTTGTTGATTTTTAGGTTTCCCGATTTATACGCCCATGAGTGGAAGTGCCCTATGCTCTCTAAGCTGTGCTTATTACATGTTTCAGGACACACCGTACACTTCTCCAGAGTGGCTGTTGGCAATTTACAGCCCGCCCATCAGCGTAGCAAGGCTCCCATGTCTCCATGGCCTGTCCTGCATTTCTGGTTTTTACACTTTTTTCAGCATGGCCCTTTTGACCGATGGCAAGCGAGACTTCTTTGTAGCGCTGATTTGCCTTTCCGGCTTGCCTGGTTGGCCAAAAAGGGCGTATGCGTTTTTTCCTGAATATATTCAGGAAAAAACGCATACGCCCTTTTTGGCCAAGGGCATCATTGTCAACGCTTTGCCGCTTTTCATGTGCTTTCAAGGCGAGTCGAGTCTGCCTCCTGAAACCTGTTTCCTGCAATTCTGCCTTGCTTTCAAATCCTCCTCGTTGCCTTCCCTCAATATATTTGTGGACGAGAGTTATCATTTATAACTCTGCAGGTTTGTGAGTTGCAGTGCCCCTGAGCTCCATTTGTCAACTCGCTTTTTTGGGAGCTGGCCGCCAAAGTGCAGGATTGCTTCAGGCCCTATTCTGGTTCCGGGGGGCAGGCTGAGCCTGTGGCTCATTCTTCTTCCTGATGGGAAAATAGAGTGACCTGTGCCTGTCCCAACACCTAGAGCTAGTCTCTCATTGGTTCCCCCTCTTCCCGTTCATCCTCAGGCCAAATTGCGACCTGTCCGAAACAGGAGGTTAAAGGTGCTGATTCTCCAAGTAGGGAGATTGTTAGTAGAGCGGCTGGAATGGCGAACCCGAGCACAAGGAGAGGAGAAATGAGGTGCGTTTGAGAACCCTTTCCCGATCACACGGTGTACCATCTTCTGGGTTTCCCACGCATGTTTTCGATGTAGGAAGATGCCCTTGAACCTGGAGATTTGGGACCCACGGCATGGGTACCACGCAGTAGGACTTTAAAGGGTCTGCGTTTGCTCACCCAAGCTCACCAATCCTCTCAGCCCCAAGAGTGTCCAGCCTCATGTCTCATCCAGCTGTGGGTCTAGATATGGTCAATCCAGGTTGCATCAGAGCCCCTGAACGGATTTTGTAAGAATTTCTCTCTCTTTCACTGTCTTTGTTTTATGGGGTTTTTTTTTTAAGTAATCTATTTTTATAATGGGGTTTAGCTGCTTTTCACTGCTGTGTTTATGCCGCTTTACACCCTCTTGATGCACTTCCAGAGAGAGATCAATACCTAGGTTTTAAGACTCTTACTAGTCAGATATATTCTTGGGCGGTGAATAGGGGCTGTTGAGTCCAGTTCACTGAGCAGGGAGTAGGTCTTGTCTATTACATATTCGGCTTGTGGAACGGTATCTGAGCTAATTTCAAACCCTTGTTTTATGCATCACCCCACCTCACCTTTCCCGTTAAGCAGCCATAGTGTGTTTTCTAAATGTGTGACTCTGTTCTGTTTTGTAATTCCGTTCAAGTGTAGCGATTTTGACATTCCCTCTATAAGTGATATCTTAGGATAAGTGTCTTTTTCTCTGTGACTTATTTCACTGAGAGTCATCGTACCTAAATCCACTCATCCTGCTGCTACTAGCCTTATGACATTGATTTCATGGCTGAGTGATATTCCATTGTGCCTAAGTACCACAACTTCTTTATCCATTTTTCGCTTTCCTGGGATATTGAAGGTGTACCGAAGTGGAGGTTCTTGGAAACAGAGCAGCCCTAAACTTTGGGGTGCCTGTGTCTTGTTGATTTTTAGGTTTCCCGATTTATACGCCCATGAGTGGAAGTGCCCTATGCTCTCTAAGCTGTGCTTATTACGTGTTTCAGGACACACCGTACACTTCTCCAGAGTGGCTGTTGGCAATTTACAGCCCGCCCATCAGCGTAGCAAGGCTCCCATGTCTCCATGGCCTGTCCTGCATTTCTGGTTTTTACACTTTTTTCAGCATGGCCCTTTAGACCGATGGCAAGCGAGACTTCTTTGTAGCGCTGATTTGCCTTTCCGGCTTGCCTGGTTGGCCAAAAAGGGCGTATGCGTTTTTTCCTGAATATATTCAGGAAAAAACGCATACGCCCTTTTTGGCCAAGGGCATCATTGTCAACGCTTTGCCGCTTTTCATGTGCTTTCAAGGCGAGTCGAGTCTGCCTCCTGAAACCTGTTTCCTGCAATTCTGCCTTGCTTTCAAATCCTCCTCGTTGCCTTCCCTCAATATATTTGTGGACGAGAGTTATCATTTATAACTCTGCAGGTTTGTGAGTTGCAGTGCCCCTGAGCTCCATTTGTCAACTCGCTTTTTTGGGAGCTGGCCGCCAAAGTGCAGGATTGCTTCAGGCCCTATTCTGGTTCCGGGGGGCAGGCTGAGCCTGTGGCTCATTCTTCTTCCTGATGGGAAAATAGAGTGACCTGTGCCTGTCCCAACACCTAGAGCTAGTCTCTCATTGGTTCCCCCTCTTCCCGTTCATCCTCAGGCCAAATTGCGACCTGTCCGAAACAGGAGGTTAAAGGTGCTGATTCTCCAAGTAGGGAGATTGTTAGTAGAGCGGCTGGAATGGCGAACCCGAGCACAAGGAGAGGAGAAATGAGGTGCGTTTGAGAACCCTTTCCCGATCACACGGTGTACCATCTTCTGGGTTTCCCACGCATGTTTTCGATGTAGGAAGATGCCCTTGAACCTGGAGATTTGGGACCCACGGCATGGGTACCACGCAGTAGGACTTTAAAGGGTCTGCGTTTGCTCACCCAAGCTCACCAATCCTCTCAGCCCCAAGAGTGTCCAGCCTCATGTCTCATCCAGCTGTGGGTCTAGATATGGTCAATCCAGGTTGCATCAGAGCCCCTGAACGGATTTTGTAAGAATTTCTCTCTCTTTCACTGTCTTTGTTTTATGGGTTTTTTTTTTTAAGTAATCTATTTTTATAATGGGGTTTAGCTGCTTTTCACTGCTGTGTTTATGCCGCTTTACACCCTCTTGATGCACTTCCAGAGAGAGATCAATACCTAGGTTTTAAGACTCTTACTAGTCAGATATATTCTTGGGCGGTGAATAGGGGCTGTTGAGTCCAGTTCACTGAGCAGGGAGTAGGTCTTGTCTATTACATATTCGGCTTGTGGAACGGTATCTGAGCTAATTTCAAACCCTTGTTTTATGCATCACCCCACCTCACCTTTCCCGTTAAGCAGCCATAGTGTGTTTTCTAAATGTGTGACTCTGTTCTGTTTTGTAATTCCGTTCAAGTGTAGCGATTTTGACATTCCCTCTATAAGTGATATCTTAGGATAAGTGTCTTTTTCTCTGTGACTTATTTCACTGAGAGTCATCGTACCTAAATCCACTCATCCTGCTGCTACTAGCCTTATGACATTGATTTCATGGCTGAGTGATATTCCATTGTGCCTAAGTACCACAACTTCTTTATCCATTTTTCGCTTTCCTGGGATATTGAAGGTGTACCGAAGTGGAGGTTCTTGGAAACAGAGCAGCCCTAAACTTTGGGGTGCCTGTGTCTTGTTGATTTTTAGGTTTCCCGATTTATACGCCCATGAGTGGAAGTGCCCTATGCTCTCTAAGCTGTGCTTATTACGTGTTTCAGGACACACCGTACACTTCTCCAGAGTGGCTGTTGGCAATTTACAGCCCGCCCATCAGCGTAGCAAGGCTCCCATGTCTCCATGGCCTGTCCTGCATTTCTGGTTTTTACACTTTTTTCAGCATGGCCCTTTAGACCGATGGCAAGCGAGACTTCTTTGTAGCGCTGATTTGCCTTTCCGGCTTGCCTGGTTGGCCAAAAAGGGCGTATGCGTTTTTTCCTGAATATATTCAGGAAAAAACGCATACGCCCTTTTTGGCCAAGGGCATCATTGTCAACGCTTTGCCGCTTTTCATGTGCTTTCAAGGCGAGTCGAGTCTGCCTCCTGAAACCTGTTTCCTGCAATTCTGCCTTGCTTTCAAATCCTCCTCGTTGCCTTCCCTCAATATATTTGTGGACGAGAGTTATCATTTATAACTCTGCAGGTTTGTGAGTTGCAGTGCCCCTGAGCTCCATTTGTCAACTCGCTTTTTTGGGAGCTGGCCGCCAAAGCGCAGGATTGCTTCAGGCCGTATTCTGGTTCCGGGGGGCAGGCTGAGCCTGTGGCTCATTCTTCTTCCTGATGGGAAAATAGAGTGACCTGTGCCTGTCCCAACACCTAGAGCTAGTCTCTCATTGGTTCCCCCTCTTCCCGTTCATCCTCAGGCCAAATTGCGACCTGTCCGAAACAGGAGGTTAAAGGTGCTGATTCTCCAAGTAGGGAGATGGTTAGTAGAGTGGCTGGAATGCCGAACCCGAGCACAAGGAGAGGAGAAATGAGGTGCGTTTGAGAAACCTTTCCCGATCACACGGTGTACCATCTTCTGGGTTTCCCACGCATGTTTTCGATGTAGGAAGATGCCCTTGAACCTGGAGATTTGGGACCCATGGCATGGGTACCACGCAGTAGGACTTTAAAGGGTCTGCGTTTGCTCACCCAAGCTCACCAATCCTCTCAGCCCCAAGAGTGTCCAGCCTCATGTCTCATCCAGCTGTGGGTCTAGATATGGTCAATCCAGGTTGCATCAGAGCCCCTGAACGGATTTTGTAAGAATTTCTCTCTCTTTCACTGTCTTTGTTTTATGGGGTTTTTTTAAAGTAATCTATTTTTATAATGGGGTTTAGCTGCTTTTCACTGCTGTGTTTATGCCGCTTTACACCCTCTTGATGCACTTCCAGAGAGAGATCAATACCTAGGTTTTAAGACTCTTACTAGTCAGATATATTCTTGGGCGGTGAATAGGGGCTGTTGAGTCCAGTTCACTGAGCAGGGAGTAGGTCTTGTCTATTACATATTCGGCTTGTGGAACGGTATCTGAGCTAATTTCAAACCCTTGTTTTATGCATCACCCCACCTCACCTTTCCTGTTAAGCAGCCATAGTGTGTTTTCTAAATGTGTGACTCTGTTCTGTTTTGTAATTCCGTTCAAGTGTAGCGATTTTGACATTCCCTCTATAAGTGATATCTTAGGATAAGTGTCTTTTTCTCTGTGACTTATTTCACTGAGAGTCATCGTACCTAAATCCACTCATCCTGCTGCTACTAGCCTTATGACATTGATTTCATGGCTGAGTGATATTCCATTGTGCCTAAGTACCACAACTTCTTTATCCATTTTTCGCTTTCCTGGGATATTGAAGGTGTAGCGAAGTGGAGGTTCTTGGAAACAGAGCAGCCCTAAACTTTGGGGTGCCTGTGTCTTGTTGATTTTTAGGTTTCCCGATTTATACGCCCATGAGTGGAAGTGCCCTATGCTCTCTAAGCTGTGCTTATTACATGTTTCAGGACACACCGTACACTTCTCCAGAGTGGCTGTTGGCAATTTACAGCCCGCCCATCAGCGTAGCAAGGCTCCCATGTCTCCATGGCCTGTCCTGCATTTCTGGTTTTTACACTTTTTTCAGCATGGCCCTTTTGACCGATGGCAAGCGAGACTTCTTTGTAGCGCTGATTTGCCTTTCCGGCTTGCCTGGTTGGCCAAAAAGGGCGTATGCGTTTTTTCCTGAATATATTCAGGAAAAAACGCATACGCCCTTTTTGGCCAAGGACATCATTGTCAACGCTTTGCCGCTTTTCATGTGCTTTCAAGGCGAGTCGAGTCTGCCTCCTGAAACCTGTTTCCTGCAATTCTGCCTTGCTTTCAAATCCTCCTCGTTGCCTTCCCTCAATATATTTGTGGACGAGAGTTATCATTTATAACTCTGCAGGTTTGTGAGTTGCAGTGCCCCTGAGCTCCATTTGTCAACTCGCTTTTTTGGGAGCTGGCCGCCAAAGCGCAGGATTGCTTCAGGCCGTATACTGGTTCCGGGGGGCAGGCTGAGCCTGTGGTTCATTCTTCTTCCTGATGGGAAAATAGAGTGACCTGTGCCTGTCCCAACACCTAGAGATAGTCTCTCATTGGTTCCCCCTCTTCCCGTTCATCCTCAGGCCAAATTGCGACCTGTCCGAAACAGGAGGTTAAAGGTGCTGATTCTCCAAGTAGGGAGATGGTTAGTAGAGTGGCTGGAATGCCGAACCCGAGCACAAGGAGAGGAGAAATGAGGTGCGTTTGAGAAACCTTTCCCGATCACACGGTGTACCATCTTCTGGGTTTCCCACACATGTTTTCGATGTAGGAAGATGCCCTTGAACCTGGAGATTTGGGACCCACGGCATGGGTACCACGCAGTAGGACTTTAAAGGGTCTGCGTTTGCTCACCCAAGCTCACCAATCCTCTCAGCCCCAAGAGTGTCCAGCCTCATGTCTCATCCAGCTGTGGGTCTAGATATGGTCAATCCAGGTTGCATCAGAGCCCCTGAACGGATTTTGTAAGAATTTCTCTCTCTTTCACTGTCTTTGTTTTATGGGGTTTTTTTAAAGTAATCTATTTTTATAATGGGGTTTAGCTGCTTTTCACTGCTGTGTTTATGCCGCTTTACACCCTCTTGATGCACTTCCAGAGAGAGATCAATACCTAGGTTTTAAGACTCTTACTAGTCAGATATATTCTTGGGCGGTGAATAGGGGCTGTTGAGTCCAGTTCACTGAGCAGGGAGTAGGTCTTGTCTATTACATATTCGGCTTGTGGAACGGTATCTGAGCTAATTTCAAACCCTTGTTTTATGCATCACCCCACCTCACCTTTCCCGTTAAGCAGCCATAGTGTGTTTTCTAAATGTGTGACTCTGTTCTGTTTTGTAATTCCGTTCAAGTGTAGCGATTTTGACATTCCCTCTATAAGTGATATCTTAGGATAAGTGTCTTTTTCTCTGTGACTTATTTCACTGAGAGTCATCGTACCTAAATCCACTCATCCTGCTGCTACTAGCCTTATGACATTGATTTCATGGCTGAGTGATATTCCATTGTGCCTAAGTACCACAACTTCTTTATCCATTTTTCGCTTTCCTGGGATATTGAAGGTGTACCGAAGTGGAGGTTCTTGGAAACAGAGCAGCCCTAAACTTTGGGGTGCCTGTGTCTTGTTGATTTTTAGGTTTCCCGATTTATACGCCCATGAGTGGAAGTGCCCTATGCTCTCTAAGCTGTGCTTATTACATGTTTCAGGACACACCGTACACTTCTCCAGAGTGGCTGTTGGCAATTTACAGCCCGCCCATCAGCGTAGCAAGGCTCCCATGTCTCCATGGCCTGTCCTGCATTTCTGGTTTTTACACTTTTTTCAGCATGGCCCTTTTGACCGATGGCAAGCGAGACTTCTTTGTAGCGCTGATTTGCCTTTCCGGCTTGCCTGGTTGGCCAAAAAGGGCGTATGCGTTTTTTCCTGAATATATTCAGGAGAAAACGCATACGCCCTTTTTGGCCAAGGACATCATTGTCAACGCTTTGCCGCTTTTCATGTGCTTTCAAGGCGAGTCGAGTCTGCCTCCTGAAACCTGTTTCCTGCAATTCTGCCTTGCTTTCAAATCCTCCTCGTTGCCTTCCCTCAATATATTTGTGGACGAGAGTTATCATTTATAACTCTGCAGGTTTGTGAGTTGCAGTGCCCCTGAGCTCCATTTGTCAACTCGCTTTTTTGGGAGCTGGCCGCCAAAGCGCAGGATTGCTTCAGGCCGTATACTGGTTCCGGGGGGCAGGCTGAGCCTGTGGTTCATTCTTCTTCCTGATGGGAAAATAGAGTGACCTGTGCCTGTCCCAACACCTAGAGCTAGTCTCTCATTGGTTCCCCCTCTTCCCGTTCATCCTCAGGCCAAATTGCGACCTGTCCGAAACAGGAGGTTAAAGGTGCTGATTCTCCAAGTAGGGAGATGGTTAGTAGAGCGGCTGGAATGCCGAACCCGAGCACAAGGAGAGGAGAAATGAGGTGCGTTTGAGAACCCTTTCCCGATCACACGGTGTACCATCTTCTGGGTTTCCCACACATGTTTTCGATGTAGGAAGATGCCCTTGAACCTGGAGATTTGGGACCCACGGCATGGGTACCACGCAGTAGGACTTTAAAGGGTCTGCGTTTGCTCACCCAAGCTCACCAATCCTCTCAGCCCCAAGAGTGTCCAGCCTCATGTCTCATCCAGCTGTGGGTCTAGATATGGTCAATCCAGGTTGCATCAGAGCCCCTGAACGGATTTTGTAAGAATTTCTCTCTCTTTCACTGTCTTTGTTTTCTGGGTTTCTTTTTAAGTAATCTATTTTTATAATGGGGTTTAGCTGCTTTTCACTGCTGTGTTTATGCCGCTTTACACCCTCTTGATGCACTTCCAGAGAGAGATCAATACCTAAGTTTTAAGACTCTTACTAGTCAGATATATTCTTGGGCGGTGAATAGGGGCTGTTGAGTCCAGTTCACTGAGCAGGGAGTAGGTCTTGTCTATTACATATTCGGCTTGTGGAACGGTATCTGAGCTAATTTCAAACCCTTGTTTTATGCATCACCCCACCTCACCTTTCCCGTTAAGCAGCCATAGTGTGTTTTCTAAATGTGTGACTCTGTTCTGTTTTGTAATTCCGTTCAAGTGTAGCGATTTTGACATTCCCTCTATAAGTGATATCTTAGGATAAGTGTCTTTTTCTCTGTGACTTATTTCACTGAGAGTCATCGTACCTAAATCCACTCATCCTGCTGCTACTAGCCTTATGACATTGATTTCATGGCTGAGTGATATTCCATTGTGCCTAAGTACCACAACTTCTTTATCCATTTTTCGCTTTCCTGGGATATTGAAGGTGTAGCGAAGTGGAGGTTCTTGGAAACAGAGCAGCCCTAAACTTTGGGGTGCCTGTGTCTTGTTGATTTTTAGGTTTCCCGATTTATACGCCCATGAGTGGAAGTGCCCTATGCTCTCTAAGCTGTGCTTATTACATGTTTCAGGACACACCGTACACTTCTCCAGAGTGGCTGTTGGCAATTTACAGCCCGCCCATCAGCGTAGCAAGGCTCCCATGTCTCCATGGCCTGTCCTGCATTTCTGGTTTTTACACTTTTTTCAGCATGGCCCTTTTGACCGATGGCAAGCGAGACTTCTTTGTAGCGCTGATTTGCCTTTCCGGCTTGCCTGGTTGGCCAAAAAGGGCGTATGCGTTTTTTCCTGAATATATTCAGGAAAAAACGCATACGCCCTTTTTGGCCAAGGACATCATTGTCAACGCTTTGCCGCTTTTCATGTGCTTTCAAGGCGAGTCGAGTCTGCCTCCTGAAACCTGTTTCCTGCAATTCTGCCTTGCTTTCAAATCCTCCTCGTTGCCTTCCCTCAATATATTTGTGGACGAGAGTTATCATTTATAACTCTGCAGGTTTGTGAGTTGCAGTGCCCCTGAGCTCCATTTGTCAACTCGCTTTTTTGGGAGCTGGCCGCCAAAGCGCAGGATTGCTTCAGGCCGTATACTGGTTCCGGGGGGCAGGCTGAGCCTGTGGTTCATTCTTCTTCCTGATGGGAAAATAGAGTGACCTGTGCCTGTCCCAACACCTAGAGATAGTCTCTCATTGGTTCCCCCTCTTCCCGTTCATCCTCAGGCCAAATTGCGACCTGTCCGAAACAGGAGGTTAAAGGTGCTGATTCTCCAAGTAGGGAGATGGTTAGTAGAGTGGCTGGAATGCCGAACCCGAGCACAAGGAGAGGAGAAATGAGGTGCGTTTGAGAAACCTTTCCCGATCACACGGTGTACCATCTTCTGGGTTTCCCACACATGTTTTCGATGTAGGAAGATGCCCTTGAACCTGGAGATTTGGGACCCACGGCATGGGTACCACGCAGTAGGACTTTAAAGGGTCTGCGTTTGCTCACCCAAGCTCACCAATCCTCTCAGCCCCAAGAGTGTCCAGCCTCATGTCTCATCCAGCTGTGGGTCTAGATATGGTCAATCCAGGTTGCATCAGAGCCCCTGAACGGATTTTGTAAGAATTTCTCTCTCTTTCACTGTCTTTGTTTTATGGGGTTTTTTTAAAGTAATCTATTTTTATAATGGGGTTTAGCTGCTTTTCACTGCTGTGTTTATGCCGCTTTACACCCTCTTGATGCACTTCCAGAGAGAGATCAATACCTAGGTTTTAAGACTCTTACTAGTCAGATATATTCTTGGGCGGTGAATAGGGGCTGTTGAGTCCAGTTCACTGAGCAGGGAGTAGGTCTTGTCTATTACATATTCGGCTTGTGGAACGGTATCTGAGCTAATTTCAAACCCTTGTTTTATGCATCACCCCACCTCACCTTTCCCGTTAAGCAGCCATAGTGTGTTTTCTAAATGTGTGACTCTGTTCTGTTTTGTAATTCCGTTCAAGTGTAGCGATTTTGACATTCCCTCTATAAGTGATATCTTAGGATAAGTGTCTTTTTCTCTGTGACTTATTTCACTGAGAGTCATCGTACCTAAATCCACTCATCCTGCTGCTACTAGCCTTATGACATTGATTTCATGGCTGAGTGATATTCCATTGTGCCTAAGTACCACAACTTCTTTATCCATTTTTCGCTTTCCTGGGATATTGAAGGTGTACCGAAGTGGAGGTTCTTGGAAACAGAGCAGCCCTAAACTTTGGGGTGCCTGTGTCTTGTTGATTTTTAGGTTTCCCGATTTATACGCCCATGAGTGGAAGTGCCCTATGCTCTCTAAGCTGTGCTTATTACATGTTTCAGGACACACCGTACACTTCTCCAGAGTGGCTGTTGGCAATTTACAGCCCGCCCATCAGCGTAGCAAGGCTCCCATGTCTCCATGGCCTGTCCTGCATTTCTGGTTTTTACACTTTTTTCAGCATGGCCCTTTTGACCGATGGCAAGCGAGACTTCTTTGTAGCGCTGATTTGCCTTTCCGGCTTGCCTGGTTGGCCAAAAAGGGCGTATGCGTTTTTTCCTGAATATATTCAGGAGAAAACGCATACGCCCTTTTTGGCCAAGGACATCATTGTCAACGCTTTGCCGCTTTTCATGTGCTTTCAAGGCGAGTCGAGTCTGCCTCCTGAAACCTGTTTCCTGCAATTCTGCCTTGCTTTCAAATCCTCCTCGTTGCCTTCCCTCAATATATTTGTGGACGAGAGTTATCATTTATAACTCTGCAGGTTTGTGAGTTGCAGTGCCCCTGAGCTCCATTTGTCAACTCGCTTTTTTGGGAGCTGGCCGCCAAAGCGCAGGATTGCTTCAGGCCGTATACTGGTTCCGGGGGGCAGGCTGAGCCTGTGGTTCATTCTTCTTCCTGATGGGAAAATAGAGTGACCTGTGCCTGTCCCAACACCTAGAGCTAGTCTCTCATTGGTTCCCCCTCTTCCCGTTCATCCTCAGGCCAAATTGCGACCTGTCCGAAACAGGAGGTTAAAGGTGCTGATTCTCCAAGTAGGGAGATGGTTAGTAGAGCGGCTGGAATGCCGAACCCGAGCACAAGGAGAGGAGAAATGAGGTGCGTTTGAGAACCCTTTCCCGATCACACGGTGTACCATCTTCTGGGTTTCCCACACATGTTTTCGATGTAGGAAGATGCCCTTGAACCTGGAGATTTGGGACCCACGGCATGGGTACCACGCAGTAGGACTTTAAAGGGTCTGCGTTTGCTCACCCAAGCTCACCAATCCTCTCAGCCCCAAGAGTGTCCAGCCTCATGTCTCATCCAGCTGTGGGTCTAGATATGGTCAATCCAGGTTGCATCAGAGCCCCTGAACGGATTTTGTAAGAATTTCTCTCTCTTTCACTGTCTTTGTTTTCTGGGTTTCTTTTTAAGTAATCTATTTTTATAATGGGGTTTAGCTGCTTTTCACTGCTGTGTTTATGCCGCTTTACACCCTCTTGATGCACTTCCAGAGAGAGATCAATACCTAAGTTTTAAGACTCTTACTAGTCAGATATATTCTTGGGCGGTGAATAGGGGCTGTTGAGTCCAGTTCACTGAGCAGGGAGTAGGTCTTGTCTATTACATATTCGGCTTGTGGAACGGTATCTGAGCTAATTTCAAACCCTTGTTTTATGCATCACCCCACCTCACCTTTCCCGTTAAGCAGCCATAGTGTGTTTTCTAAATGTGTGACTCTGTTCTGTTTTGTAATTCCGTTCAAGTGTAGCGATTTTGACATTCCCTCTATAAGTGATATCTTAGGATAAGTGTCTTTTTCTCTGTGACTTATTTCACTGAGAGTCATCGTACCTAAATCCACTCATCCTGCTGCTACTAGCCTTATGACATTGATTTCATGGCTGAGTGATATTCCATTGTGCCTAAGTACCACAACTTCTTTATCCATTTTTCGCTTTCCTGGGATATTGAAGGTGTACCGAAGTGGAGGTTCTTGGAAACAGAGCAGCCCTAAACTTTGGGGTGCCTGTGTCTTGTTGATTTTTAGGTTTCCCGATTTATACGCCCATGAGTGGAAGTGCCCTATGCTCTCTAAGCTGTGCTTATTACGTGTTTCAGGACACACCGTACACTTCTCCAGAGTGGCTGTTGGCAATTTACAGCCCGCCCATCAGCGTAGCAAGGCTCCCATGTCTCCATGGCCTGTCCTGCATTTCTGGTTTTTACACTTTTTTCAGCATGGCCCTTTTGACCGATGGCAAGCGAGACTTCTTTGTAGCGCTGATTTGCCTTTCCGGCTTGCCTGGTTGGCCAAAAAGGGCGTATGCGTTTTTTCCTGAATATATTCAGGAAAAAACGCATACGCCCTTTTTGGCCAAGGGCATCATTGTCAACGCTTTGCCGCTTTTCATGTGCTTTCAAGGCGAGTCGAGTCTGCCTCCTGAAACCTGTTTCCTGCAATTCTGCCTTGCTTTCAAATCCTCCTCGTTGCCTTCCCTCAATATATTTGTGGACGAGAGTTATCATTTATAACTCTGCAGGTTTGTGAGTTGCAGTGCCCCTGAGCTCCATTTGTCAACTCGCTTTTTTGGGAGCTGGCCGCCAAAGCGCAGGATTGCTTCAGGCCGTATTCTGGTTCCGGGGGGCAGGCTGAGCCTGTGGCTCATTCTTCTTCCTGATGGGAAAATAGAGTGACCTGTGCCTGTCCCAACACCTAGAGCTAGTCTCTCATTGGTTCCCCCTCTTCCCGTTCATCCTCAGGCCAAATTGCGACCTGTCCGAAACAGGAGGTTAAAGGTGCTGATTCTCCAAGTAGGGAGATGGTTAGTAGAGTGGCTGGAATGCCGAACCCGAGCACAAGGAGAGGAGAAATGAGGTGCGTTTGAGAAACCTTTCCCGATCACACGGTGTACCATCTTCTGGGTTTCCCACGCATGTTTTCGATGTAGGAAGATGCCCTTGAACCTGGAGATTTGGGACCCATGGCATGGGTACCACGCAGTAGGACTTTAAAGGGTCTGCGTTTGCTCACCCAAGCTCACCAATCCTCTCAGCCCCAAGAGTGTCCAGCCTCATGTCTCATCCAGCTGTGGGTCTAGATATGGTCAATCCAGGTTGCATCAGAGCCCCTGAACGGATTTTGTAAGAATTTCTCTCTCTTTCACTGTCTTTGTTTTATGGGGTTTTTTTAAAGTAATCTATTTTTATAATGGGGTTTAGCTGCTTTTCACTGCTGTGTTTATGCCGCTTTACACCCTCTTGATGCACTTCCAGAGAGAGATCAATACCTAGGTTTTAAGACTCTTACTAGTCAGATATATTCTTGGGCGGTGAATAGGGGCTGTTGAGTCCAGTTCACTGAGCAGGGAGTAGGTCTTGTCTATTACATATTCGGCTTGTGGAACGGTATCTGAGCTAATTTCAAACCCTTGTTTTATGCATCACCCCACCTCACCTTTCCCGTTAAGCAGCCATAGTGTGTTTTCTAAATGTGTGACTCTGTTCTGTTTTGTAATTCCGTTCAAGTGTAGCGATTTTGACATTCCCTCTATAAGTGATATCTTAGGATAAGTGTCTTTTTCTCTGTGACTTATTTCACTGAGAGTCATCGTACCTAAATCCACTCATCCTGCTGCTACTAGCCTTATGACATTGATTTCATGGCTGAGTGATATTCCATTGTGCCTAAGTACCACAACTTCTTTATCCATTTTTCGCTTTCCTGGGATATTGAAGGTGTACCGAAGTGGAGGTTCTTGGAAACAGAGCAGCCCTAAACTTTGGGGTGCCTGTGTCTTGTTGATTTTTAGGTTTCCCGATTTATACGCCCATGAGTGGAAGTGCCCTATGCTCTCTAAGCTGTGCTTATTACGTGTTTCAGGACACACCGTACACTTCTCCAGAGTGGCTGTTGGCAATTTACAGCCCGCCCATCAGCGTAGCAAGGCTCCCATGTCTCCATGGCCTGTCCTGCATTTCTGGTTTTTACACTTTTTTCAGCATGGCCCTTTAGACCGATGGCAAGCGAGACTTCTTTGTAGCGCTGATTTGCCTTTCCGGCTTGCCTGGTTGGCCAAAAAGGGCGTATGCGTTTTTTCCTGAATATATTCAGGAAAAAACGCATACGCCCTTTTTGGCCAAGGGCATCATTGTCAACGCTTTGCCGCTTTTCATGTGCTTTCAAGGCGAGTCGAGTCTGCCTCCTGAAACCTGTTTCCTGCAATTCTGCCTTGCTTTCAAATCCTCCTCGTTGCCTTCCCTCAATATATTTGTGGACGAGAGTTATCATTTATAACTCTGCAGGTTTGTGAGTTGCAGTGCCCCTGAGCTCCATTTGTCAACTCGCTTTTTTGGGAGCTGGCCGCCAAAGCGCAGGATTGCTTCAGGCCGTATTCTGGTTCCGGGGGGCAGGCTGAGCCTGTGGCTCATTCTTCTTCCTGATGGGAAAATAGAGTGACCTGTGCCTGTCCCAACACCTAGAGCTAGTCTCTCATTGGTTCCCCCTCTTCCCGTTCATCCTCAGGCCAAATTGCGACCTGTCCGAAACAGGAGGTTAAAGGTGCTGATTCTCCAAGTAGGGAGATGGTTAGTAGAGTGGCTGGAATGCCGAACCCGAGCACAAGGAGAGGAGAAATGAGGTGCGTTTGAGAAACCTTTCCCGATCACACGGTGTACCATCTTCTGGGTTTCCCACGCATGTTTTCGATGTAGGAAGATGCCCTTGAACCTGGAGATTTGGGACCCACGGCATGGGTACCACGCAGTAGGACTTTAAAGGGTCTGCGTTTGCTCACCCAAGCTCACCAATCCTCTCAGCCCCAAGAGTGTCCAGCCTCATGTCTCATCCAGCTGTGGGTCTAGATATGGTCAATCCAGGTTGCATCAGAGCCCCTGAACGGATTTTGTAAGAATTTCTCTCTCTTTCACTGTCTTTGTTTTATGGGTTTTTTTTTTAAGTAATCTATTTTTATAATGGGGTTTAGCTGCTTTTCACTGCTGTGTTTATGCCGCTTTACACCCTCTTGATGCACTTCCAGAGAGAGATCAATACCTAAGTTTTAAGACTCTTACTAGTCAGATATATTCTTGGGCGGTGAATAGGGGCTGTTGAGTCCAGTTCACTGAGCAGGGAGTAGGTCTTGTCTATTACATATTCGGCTTGTGGAACGGTATCTGAGCTAATTTCAAACCCTTGTTTTATGCATCACCACACCTCACCTTTCCCGTTAAGCAGCCATAGTGTGTTTTCTAAATGTGTGACTCTGTTCTGTTTTGTAATTCCGTTCAAGTGTAGCGATTTTGACATTCCCTCTATAAGTGATATCTTAGGATAAGTGTCTTTTTCTCTGTGACTTATTTCACTGAGAGTCATCGTACCTAAATCCACTCATCCTGCTGCTACTAGCCTTATGACATTGATTTCATGGCTGAGTGATATTCCATTGTGCCTAAGTACCACAACTTCTTTATCCATTTTTCGCTTTCCTGGGATATTGAAGGTGTACCGAAGTGGAGGTTCTTGGAAACAGAGCAGCCCTAAACTTTGGGGTGCCTGTGTCTTGTTGATTTTTAGGTTTCCCGATTTATACGCCCATGAGTGGAAGTGCCCTATGCTCTCTAAGCTGTGCTTATTACATGTTTCAGGACACACCGTACACTTCTCCAGAGTGGCTGTTGGCAATTTACAGCCCGCCCATCAGCGTAGCAAGGCTCCCATGTCTCCATGGCCTGTCCTGCATTTCTGGTTTTTACACTTTTTTCAGCATGGCCCTTTTGACCGATGGCAAGCGAGACTTCTTTGTAGCGCTGATTTGCCTTTCCGGCTTGCCTGGTTGGCCAAAAAGGGCGTATGCGTTTTTTCCTGAATATATTCAGGAAAAAACGCATACGCCCTTTTTGGCCAAGGGCATCATTGTCAACGCTTTGCCGCTTTTCATGTGTTTTCAAGGCGAGTCGAGTCTGCCTCCTGAAACCTGTTTCCTGCAATTCTGCCTTGCTTTCAAATCCTCCTCGTTGCCTTCCCTCAATATATTTGTGGACGAGAGTTATCATTTATAACTCTGCAGGTTTGTGAGTTGCAGTGCCCCTGAGCTCCATTTGTCAACTCGCTTTTTTGGGAGCTGGCCGCCAAAGCGCAGGATTGGTTCAGGCCGTATTCTGGTTCCGGGGGGCAGGCTGAGCCTGTGGCTCATTCTTCTTCCTGATGGGAAAATAGAGTGACCTGTGCCTGTCCCAACACCTAGAGCTAGTCTCTCATTGGTTCCCCCTCTTCCCGTTCATCCTCAGGCCAAATTGCGACCTGTCCGAAACAGGAGGTTAAAGGTGCTGATTCTCCAAGTAGGGAGATGGTTAGTAGAGTGGCTGGAATGCCGAACCCGAGCACAAGGAGAGGAGAAATGAGGTGCGTTTGAGAAACCTTTCCCGATCACACGGTGTACCATCTTCTGGGTTTCCCACGCATGTTTTCGATGTAGGAAGATGCCCTTGAACCTGGAGATTTGGGACCCATGGCATGGGTACCACGCAGTAGGACTTTAAAGGGTCTGCGTTTGCTCACCCAAGCTCACCAATCCTCTCAGCCCCAAGAGTGTCCAGCCTCATGTCTCATCCAGCTGTGGGTCTAGATATGGTCAATCCAGGTTGCATCAGAGCCCCTGAACGGATTTTGTAAGAATTTCTCTCTCTTTCACTGTCTTTGTTTTATGGGGTTTTTTTAAAGTAATCTATTTTTATAATGGGGTTTAGCTGCTTTTCACTGCTGTGTTTATGCCGCTTTACACCCTCTTGATGCACTTCCAGAGAGAGATCAATACCTAGGTTTTAAGACTCTTACTAGTCAGATATATTCTTGGGCGGTGAATAGGGGCTGTTGAGTCCAGTTCACTGAGCAGGGAGTAGGTCTTGTCTATTACATATTCGGCTTGTGGAACGGTATCTGAGCTAATTTCAAACCCTTGTTTTATGCATCACCCCACCTCACCTTTCCCGTTAAGCAGCCATAGTGTGTTTTCTAAATGTGTGACTCTGTTCTGTTTTGTAATTCCGTTCAAGTGTAGCGATTTTGACATTCCCTCTATAAGTGATATCTTAGGATAAGTGTCTTTTTCTCTGTGACTTATTTCACTGAGAGTCATCGTACCTAAATCCACTCATCCTGCTGCTACTAGCCTTATGACATTGATTTCATGGCTGAGTGATATTCCATTGTGCCTAAGTACCACAACTTCTTTATCCATTTTTCGCTTTCCTGGGATATTGAAGGTGTACCGAAGTGGAGGTTCTTGGAAACAGAGCAGCCCTAAACTTTGGGGTGCCTGTGTCTTGTTGATTTTTAGGTTTCCCGATTTATACGCCCATGAGTGGAAGTGCCCTATGCTCTCTAAGCTGTGCTTATTACGTGTTTCAGGACACACCGTACACTTCTCCAGAGTGGCTGTTGGCAATTTACAGCCCGCCCATCAGCGTAGCAAGGCTCCCATGTCTCCATGGCCTGTCCTGCATTTCTGGTTTTTACACTTTTTTCAGCATGGCCCTTTAGACCGATGGCAAGCGAGACTTCTTTGTAGCGCTGATTTGCCTTTCCGGCTTGCCTGGTTGGCCAAAAAGGGCGTATGCGTTTTTTCCTGAATATATTCAGGAAAAAACGCATACGCCCTTTTTGGCCAAGGGCATCATTGTCAACGCTTTGCCGCTTTTCATGTGCTTTCAAGGCGAGTCGAGTCTGCCTCCTGAAACCTGTTTCCTGCAATTCTGCCTTGCTTTCAAATCCTCCTCGTTGCCTTCCCTCAATATATTTGTGGACGAGAGTTATCATTTATAACTCTGCAGGTTTGTGAGTTGCAGTGCCCCTGAGCTCCATTTGTCAACTCGCTTTTTTGGGAGCTGGCCGCCAAAGCGCAGGATTGCTTCAGGCCGTATTCTGGTTCCGGGGGGCAGGCTGAGCCTGTGGCTCATTCTTCTTCCTGATGGGAAAATAGAGTGACCTGTGCCTGTCCCAACACCTAGAGCTAGTCTCTCATTGGTTCCCCCTCTTCCCGTTCATCCTCAGGCCAAATTGCGACCTGTCCGAAACAGGAGGTTAAAGGTGCTGATTCTCCAAGTAGGGAGATGGTTAGTAGAGTGGCTGGAATGCCGAACCCGAGCACAAGGAGAGGAGAAATGAGGTGCGTTTGAGAAACCTTTCCCGATCACACGGTGTACCATCTTCTGGGTTTCCCACGCATGTTTTCGATGTAGGAAGATGCCCTTGAACCTGGAGATTTGGGACCCACGGCATGGGTACCACGCAGTAGGACTTTAAAGGGTCTGCGTTTGCTCACCCAAGCTCACCAATCCTCTCAGCCCCAAGAGTGTCCAGCCTCATGTCTCATCCAGCTGTGGGTCTAGATATGGTCAATCCAGGTTGCATCAGAGCCCCTGAACGGATTTTGTAAGAATTTCTCTCTCTTTCACTGTCTTTGTTTTATGGGTTTTTTTTTTAAGTAATCTATTTTTATAATGGGGTTTAGCTGCTTTTCACTGCTGTGTTTATGCCGCTTTACACCCTCTTGATGCACTTCCAGAGAGAGATCAATACCTAAGTTTTAAGACTCTTACTAGTCAGATATATTCTTGGGCGGTGAATAGGGGCTGTTGAGTCCAGTTCACTGAGCAGGGAGTAGGTCTTGTCTATTACATATTCGGCTTGTGGAACGGTATCTGAGCTAATTTCAAACCCTTGTTTTATGCATCACCACACCTCACCTTTCCCGTTAAGCAGCCATAGTGTGTTTTCTAAATGTGTGACTCTGTTCTGTTTTGTAATTCCGTTCAAGTGTAGCGATTTTGACATTCCCTCTATAAGTGATATCTTAGGATAAGTGTCTTTTTCTCTGTGACTTATTTCACTGAGAGTCATCGTACCTAAATCCACTCATCCTGCTGCTACTAGCCTTATGACATTGATTTCATGGCTGAGTGATATTCCATTGTGCCTAAGTACCACAACTTCTTTATCCATTTTTCGCTTTCCTGGGATATTGAAGGTGTACCGAAGTGGAGGTTCTTGGAAACAGAGCAGCCCTAAACTTTGGGGTGCCTGTGTCTTGTTGATTTTTAGGTTTCCCGATTTATACGCCCATGAGTGGAAGTGCCCTATGCTCTCTAAGCTGTGCTTATTACATGTTTCAGGACACACCGTACACTTCTCCAGAGTGGCTGTTGGCAATTTACAGCCCGCCCATCAGCGTAGCAAGGCTCCCATGTCTCCATGGCCTGTCCTGCATTTCTGGTTTTTACACTTTTTTCAGCATGGCCCTTTTGACCGATGGCAAGCGAGACTTCTTTGTAGCGCTGATTTGCCTTTCCGGCTTGCCTGGTTGGCCAAAAAGGGCGTATGCGTTTTTTCCTGAATATATTCAGGAAAAAACGCATACGCCCTTTTTGGCCAAGGGCATCATTGTCAACGCTTTGCCGCTTTTCATGTGTTTTCAAGGCGAGTCGAGTCTGCCTCCTGAAACCTGTTTCCTGCAATTCTGCCTTGCTTTCAAATCCTCCTCGTTGCCTTCCCTCAATATATTTGTGGACGAGAGTTATCATTTATAACTCTGCAGGTTTGTGAGTTGCAGTGCCCCTGAGCTCCATTTGTCAACTCGCTTTTTTGGGAGCTGGCCGCCAAAGCGCAGGATTGGTTCAGGCCGTATACTGGTTCCGGGGGGCAGGCTGAGCCTGTGGTTCATTCTTCTTCCTGATGGGAAAATAGAGTGACCTGTGCCTGTCCCAACACCTAGAGCTAGTCTCTCATTGGTTCCCCCTCTTCCCGTTCATCCTCAGGCCAAATTGTGACCTGTCCGAAACAGGAGGTTAAAGGTGCTGATTCTCCAAGTAGGGAGATTGTTAGTAGAGCGGCTGGAATGGCGAACCCGAGCACAAGGAGAGGAGAAATGAGGTGCGTTTGAGAAACCTTTCCCGATCACACGGTGAACCATCTTCTGGGTTTCCCACGCATGTTTTCGATGTAGGAAGATGCCCTTAAACCTGGAGATTTGGGACCCACGGCATGGGTACCACGCAGTAGGACTTTAAAGGGTCTGCGTTTGCTCACCCAAGCTCACCAATCCTCTCAGCCCCAAGAGTGTCCAGCCTCATGTCTCATCCAGCTGTGGGTCTAGATATGGTCAATCCAGGTTGCATCAGAGCCCCTGAACGGATTTTGGAAGAATTTCTCTCTCTTTCACTGTCTTTGTTTTATGGGGTTTTTTTTTAAGTAATCTATTTTTATAATGGGGTTTAGCTGCTTTTCACTGCTGTGTTTATGCCGCTTTACACCCTCTTGATGCACTTCCAGAGAGAGATCAATACCTAAGTTTTAAGACTCTTACTAGTCAGATATATTCTTGGGCGGTGAATAGGGGCTGTTGAGTCCAGTTCACTGAGCAGGGAGTAGGTCTTGTCTATTACATATTCGGCTTGTGGAACGGTATCTGAGCTAATTTCAAACCCTTGTTTTATGCATCACCCCACCTCACCTTTCCCGTTAAGCAGCCATAGTGTGTTTTCTAAATGTGTGACTCTGTTCTGTTTTGTAATTCCGTTCAAGTGTAGCGATTTTGACATTCCCTCTATAAGTGATATCTTAGGATAAGTGTCTTTTTCTCTGTGACTTATTTCACTGAGAGTCATCGTACCTAAATCCACTCATCCTGCTGCTACTAGCCTTATGACATTGATTTCATGGCTGAGTGATATTCCATTGTGCCTAAGTACCACAACTTCTTTATCCATTTTTCGCTTTCCTGGGATATTGAAGGTGTACCGAAGTGGAGCTTCTTGGAAACAGAGCAGCCCTAAACTTTGGGGTGCCTGTGTCTTGTTGATTTTTAGGTTTCCCGATTTATACGCCCATGAGTGGAAGTGCCCTATGCTCTCTAAGCTGTGCTTATTACATGTTTCAGGACACACCGTACACTTCTCCAGAGTGGCTGTTGGCAATTTACAGCCCGCCCATCAGCGTAGCAAGGCTCCCATGTCTCCATGGCCTGTCCTGCATTTCTGGTTTTTACACTTTTTTCAGCATGGCCCTTTTGACCGATGGCAAGCGAGACTTCTTTGTAGCGCTGATTTGCCTTTCCGGCTTGCCTGGTTGGCCAAAAAGGGCGTATGCGTTTTTTCCTGAATATATTCAGGAAAAAACGCATACGCCCTTTTTGGCCAAGGGCATCATTGTCAACACTTTGCCGCTTTTCATGTGCTTTCAAGGCGAGTCGAGTCTGCCTCCTGAAACCTGTTTCCTGCAATTCTGCCTTGCTTTCAAATCCTCCTCGTTGCCTTCCCTCAATATATTTGTGGACGAGAGTTATCATTTATAACTCTGCAGGTTTGTGAGTTGCAGTGCCCCTGAGCTCCATTTGTCAACTCGCTTTTTTGGGAGCTGGCCGCCAAAGCGCAGGATTGCTTCAGGCCGTATTCTGGTTCCGGGGGGCAGGCTGAGCCTGTGGCTCATTCTTCTTCCTGATGGGAAAATAGAGTGACTTGTGCCTGTCCCAACACCTAGAGCTAGTCTCTCATTGGTTCCCCCTCTTCCCGTTCATCCTCAGGCCAAATTGCGACCTGTCCGAAACAGGAGGTTAAAGGTGCTGATTCTCCAAGTAGGGAGATTGTTAGTAGAGCGGCTGGAATGGCGAACCCGAGCACAAGGAGAGGAGAAATGAGGTGCGTTTGAGAAACCTTTCCCGATCACACGGTGTACCATCTTCTGGGTTTCCCACGCATGTTTTCGATGTAGGAAGATGCCCTTAAACCTGGAGATTTGGGACCCACGGCATGGGTACCACGCAGTAGGACTTTAAAGGGTCTGCGTTTGCTCACCCAAGCTCACCAATCCTCTCAGCCCCAAGAGTGTCCAGCCTCATGTCTCATCCAGCTGTGGGTCTAGATATGGTCAATCCAGGTTGCATCAGAGCCCCTGAACGGATTTTGTAAGAATTTCTCTCTCTTTCACTGTCTTTGTTTTCTGGGTTTTTTTTTAAGTAATCTATTTTTATAATGGGGTTTAGCTGCTTTTCACTGCTGTGTTTATGCCGCTTTACACCCTCTTGATGCACTTCCAGAGAGAGATCAATACCTAGGTTTTAAGACTCTTACTAGTCAGATATATTCTTGGGCGGTGAATAGGGGCTGTTGAGTCCAGTTCACTGAGCGGGGAGTAGGTCTTGTCTATTACATATTCGGCTTGTGGAACGGTATCTGAGCTAATTTCAAACCCTTGTTTTATGCATCACCCCACCTCACCTTTCCCGTTAAGCAGCCATAGTGTGTTTTCTAAATGTGTGACTCTGTTCTGTTTTGTAATTCCGTTCAAGTGTAGCGATTTTGACATTCCCTCTATAAGTGATATCTTAGGATAAGTGTCTTTTTCTCTGTGACTTATTTCACTGAGAGTCATCGTACCTAAATCCACTCATCCTGCTGCTACTAGCCTTATGACATTGATTTCATGGCTGAGTGATATTCCATTGTGCCTAAGTACCACAACTTCTTTATCCATTTTTCGCTTTCCTGGGATATTGAAGGTGTACCGAAGTGGAGGTTCTTGGAAACAGAGCAGCCCTAAACTTTGGGGTGCCTGTGTCTTGTTGATTTTTAGGTTTCCCGATTTATACGCCCATGAGTGGAAGTGCCCTATGCTCTCTAAGCTGTGCTTATTAGATGTTTCAGGACACACCGTACACTTCTCCAGAGTGGCTGTTGGCAATTTACAGCCCGCCCATCAGCGTAGCAAGGCTCCCATGTCTCCATGGCCTGTCCTGCATTTCTGGTTTTTACACTTTTTTCAGCATGGCCCTTTTGACCGATGGCAAGCGAGACTTCTTTGTAGCGCTGATTTGCCTTTCCGGCTTGCCTGGTTGGCCAAAAAGGGCGTATGCGTTTTTTCCTGAATATATTCAGGAAAAAACGCATACGCCCTTTTTGGCCAAGGGCATCATTGTCAACGCTTTGCCGCTTTTCATGTGCTTTCAAGGCGAGTCGAGTCTGCCTCCTGAAACCTGTTTCCTGCAATTCTGCCTTGCTTTCAAATCCTCCTCGTTGCCTTCCCTCAATATATTTGTGGACGAGAGTTATCATTTATAACTCTGCAGGTTTGTGAGTTGCAGTGCCCCTGAGCTCCATTTGTCAACTCGCTTTTTTGGGAGCTGGCCGCCAAAGCGCAGGATTGCTTCAGGCCGTATTCTGTTTCCGGGGGGCAGGCTGAGCCTGTGGCTCATTCTTCTTCCTGATGGGAAAATAGAGTGACCTGTGCCTGTCCCAACACCTAGAGCTAGTCTCTCATTGGTTCCCCCTCTTCCCGTTCATCCTCAGGCCAAATTGCGACCTGTCCGAAACAGGAGGTTAAAGGTGCTGATTCTCCAAGTAGGGAGATTGTTAGTAGAGCGGCTGGAATGGCGAACCCGAGCACAAGGAGAGGAGAAATGAGGTGCGTTTGAGAACCCTTTCCCGATCACACGGTGTACCATCTTCTGGGTTTCCCACGCATGTTTTCGATGTAGGAAGATGCCCTTAAACCTGGAGATTTGGGACCCACGGCATGGGTACCACGCAGTAGGACTTTAAAGGGTCTGCGTTTGCTCACCCAAGCTCACCAATCCTCTCAGCCCCAAGAGTGTCCAGCCTCATGTCTCATCCAGCTGTGGGTCTAGATATGGTCAATCCAGGTTGCATCAGAGCCCCTGAACGGATTTTGTAAGAATTTCTCTCTCTTTCACTGTCTTTGTTTTATGGGTATTTTTTTAAGTAATCTATTTTTATAATGGGGTTTAGCTGCTTTTCACTGCTGTGTTTATGCCGCTTTACACCCTCTTGATGCACTTCCAGAGAGAGATCAATACCTAGGTTTTAAGACTCTTACTAGTCAGATATATTCTTGGGCGGTGAATAGGGGCTGTTGAGTCCAGTTCACTGAGCAGGGAGTAGGTCTTGTCTATTACATATTCGGCTTGTGGAACGGTATCTGAGCTAATTTCAAACCCTTGTTTTATGCATCACCACACCTCACCTTTCCCGTTAAGCAGCCATAGTGTGTTTTCTAAATGTGTGACTCTGTTCTGTTTTGTAATTCCGTTCAAGTGTAGCGATTTTGACATTCCCTCTATAAGTGATATCTTAGGATAAGTGTCTTTTTCTCTGTGACTTATTTCACTGAGAGTCATCGTACCTAAATCCACTCATCCTGCTGCTACTAGCCTTATGACATTGATTTCATGGCTGAGTGATATTCCATTGTGCCTAAGTACCACAACTTCTTTATCCATTTTTCGCTTTCCTGGGATATTGAAGGTGTACCGAAGTGGAGGTTCTTGGAAACAGAGCAGCCCTAAACTTTGGGGTGCCTGTGTCTTGTTGATTTTTAGGTTTCCCGATTTATACGCCCATGAGTGGAAGTGCCCTATGCTCTCTAAGCTGTGCTTATTACATGTTTCAGGACACACCGTACACTTCTCCAGAGTGGCTGTTGGCAATTTACAGCCCGCCCATCAGCGTAGCAAGGCTCCCATGTCTCCATGGCCTGTCCTGCATTTCTGGTTTTTACACTTTTTTCAGCATGGCCCTTTTGACCGATGGCAAGCGAGACTTCTTTGTAGCGCTGATTTGCCTTTCCGGCTTGCCTGGTTGGCCAAAAAGGGCGTATGCGTTTTTTCCTGAATATATTCAGGAAAAAACGCATACGCCCTTTTTGGCCAAGGGCATCATTGTCAACACTTTGCCGCTTTTCATGTGCTTTCAAGGCGAGTCGAGTCTGCCTCCTGAAACCTGTTTCCTGCAATTCTGCCTTGCTTTCAAATCCTCCTCGTTGCCTTCCCTCAATATATTTGTGGACGAGAGTTATCATTTATAACTCTGCAGGTTTGTGAGTTGCAGTGCCCCTGAGCTCCATTTGTCAACTCGCTTTTTTGGGAGCTGGCCGCCAAAGCGCAGGATTGCTTCAGGCCGTATTCTGGTTCCGGGGGGCAGGCTGAGCCTGTGGCTCATTCTTCTTCCTGATGGGAAAATAGAGTGACTTGTGCCTGTCCCAACACCTAGAGCTAGTCTCTCATTGGTTCCCCCTCTTCCCGTTCATCCTCAGGCCAAATTGCGACCTGTCCGAAACAGGAGGTTAAAGGTGCTGATTCTCCAAGTAGGGAGATTGTTAGTAGAGCGGCTGGAATGGCGAACCCGAGCACAAGGAGAGGAGAAATGAGGTGCGTTTGAGAAACCTTTCCCGATCACACGGTGTACCATCTTCTGGGTTTCCCACGCATGTTTTCGATGTAGGAAGATGCCCTTAAACCTGGAGATTTGGGACCCACGGCATGGGTACCACGCAGTAGGACTTTAAAGGGTCTGCGTTTGCTCACCCAAGCTCACCAATCCTCTCAGCCCCAAGAGTGTCCAGCCTCATGTCTCATCCAGCTGTGGGTCTAGATATGGTCAATCCAGGTTGCATCAGAGCCCCTGAACGGATTTTGTAAGAATTTCTCTCTCTTTCACTGTCTTTGTTTTCTGGGTTTTTTTTTAAGTAATCTATTTTTATAATGGGGTTTAGCTGCTTTTCACTGCTGTGTTTATGCCGCTTTACACCCTCTTGATGCACTTCCAGAGAGAGATCAATACCTAGGTTTTAAGACTCTTACTAGTCAGATATATTCTTGGGCGGTGAATAGGGGCTGTTGAGTCCAGTTCACTGAGCGGGGAGTAGGTCTTGTCTATTACATATTCGGCTTGTGGAACGGTATCTGAGCTAATTTCAAACCCTTGTTTTATGCATCACCCCACCTCACCTTTCCCGTTAAGCAGCCATAGTGTGTTTTCTAAATGTGTGACTCTGTTCTGTTTTGTAATTCCGTTCAAGTGTAGCGATTTTGACATTCCCTCTATAAGTGATATCTTAGGATAAGTGTCTTTTTCTCTGTGACTTATTTCACTGAGAGTCATCGTACCTAAATCCACTCATCCTGCTGCTACTAGCCTTATGACATTGATTTCATGGCTGAGTGATATTCCATTGTGCCTAAGTACCACAACTTCTTTATCCATTTTTCGCTTTCCTGGGATATTGAAGGTGTACCGAAGTGGAGGTTCTTGGAAACAGAGCAGCCCTAAACTTTGGGGTGCCTGTGTCTTGTTGATTTTTAGGTTTCCCGATTTATACGCCCATGAGTGGAAGTGCCCTATGCTCTCTAAGCTGTGCTTATTACATGTTTCAGGACACACCGTACACTTCTCCAGAGTGGCTGTTGGCAATTTACAGCCCGCCCATCAGCGTAGCAAGGCTCCCATGTCTCCATGGCCTGTCCTGCATTTCTGGTTTTTACACTTTTTTCAGCATGGCCCTTTTGACCGATGGCAAGCGAGACTTCTTTGTAGCGCTGATTTGCCTTTCCGGCTTGCCTGGTTGGCCAAAAAGGGCGTATGCGTTTTTTCCTGAATATATTCAGGAAAAAACGCATACGCCCTTTTTGGCCAAGGGCATCATTGTCAACGCTTTGCCGCTTTTCATGTGCTTTCAAGGCGAGTCGAGTCTGCCTCCTGAAACCTGTTTCCTGCAATTCTGCCTTGCTTTCAAATCCTCCTCGTTGCCTTCCCTCAATATATTTGTGGACGAGAGTTATCATTTATAACTCTGCAGGTTTGTGAGTTGCAGTGCCCCTGAGCTCCATTTGTCAACTCGCTTTTTTGGGAGCTGGCCGCCAAAGCGCAGGATTGCTTCAGGCCGTATTCTGTTTCCGGGGGGCAGGCTGAGCCTGTGGCTCATTCTTCTTCCTGATGGGAAAATAGAGTGACCTGTGCCTGTCCCAACACCTAGAGCTAGTCTCTCATTGGTTCCCCCTCTTCCCGTTCATCCTCAGGCCAAATTGCGACCTGTCCGAAACAGGAGGTTAAAGGTGCTGATTCTCCAAGTAGGGAGATTGTTAGTAGAGCGGCTGGAATGGCGAACCCGAGCACAAGGAGAGGAGAAATGAGGTGCGTTTGAGAACCCTTTCCCGATCACACGGTGTACCATCTTCTGGGTTTCCCACGCATGTTTTCGATGTAGGAAGATGCCCTTGAACCTGGAGATTTGGGACCCACGGCATGGGTACCACGCAGTAGGACTTTAAAGGGTCTGCGTTTGCTCACCCAAGCTCACCAATCCTCTCAGCCCCAAGAGTGTCCAGCCTCATGTCTCTTCCAGCTGTGGGTCTAGATATGGTCAATCCAGGTTGCATCAGAGCCCCTGAACGGATTTTGTAAGAATTTCTCTCTCTTTCACTGTCTTTGTTTTATGGGGTTTTTTTTTTAAGTAATCTATTTTTATAATGGGGTTTAGCTGCTTTTCACTGCTGTGTTTATGCCGCTTTACACCCTCTTGATGCACTTCCAGAGAGAGATCAATACCTAGGTTTTAAGACTCTTACTAGTCAGATATATTCTTGGGCGGTGAATAGGGGCTGTTGAGTCCAGTTCACTGAGCAGGGAGTAGGTCTTGTCTATTACATATTCGGCTTGTGGAACGGTATCTGAGCTAATTTCAAACCCTTGTTTTATGCATCACCCCACCTCACCTTTCCCGTTAAGCAGCCATAGTGTGTTTTCTAAATGTGTGACTCTGTTCTGTTTTGTAATTCCGTTCAAGTGTAGCGATTTTGACATTCCCTCTATAAGTGATATCTTAGGATAAGTGTCTTTTTCTCTGTGACTTATTTCACTGAGAGTCATCGTACCTAAATCCACTCATCCTGCTGCTACTAGCCTTATGACATTGATTTCATGGCTGAGTGATATTCCATTGTGCCTAAGTACCACAACTTCTTTATCCATTTTTCGCTTTCCTGGGATATTGAAGGTGTACCGAAGTGGAGGTTCTTGGAAACAGAGCAGCCCTAAACTTTGGGGTGCCTGTGTCTTGTTGATTTTTAGGTTTCCCGATTTATACGCCCATGAGTGGAAGTGCCCTATGCTCTCTAAGCTGTGCTTATTACATGTTTCAGGACACACCGTACACTTCTCCAGAGTGGCTGTTGGCAATTTACAGCCCGCCCATCAGCGTAGCAAGGCTCCCATGTCTCCATGGCCTGTCCTGCATTTCTGGTTTTTACACTTTTTTCAGCATGGCCCTTTTGACCGATGGCAAGCGAGACTTCTTTGTAGCGCTGATTTGCCTTTCCGGCTTGCCTGGTTGGCCAAAAAGGGCGTATGCGTTTTTTCCTGAATATATTCAGGAAAAAACGCATACGCCCTTTTTGGCCAAGGGCATCATTGTCAACGCTTTGCCGCTTTTCATGTGTTTTCAAGGCGAGTCGAGTCTGCCTCCTGAAACCTGTTTCCTGCAATTCTGCCTTGCTTTCAAATCCTCCTCGTTGCCTTCCCTCAATATATTTGTGGACGAGAGTTATCATTTATAACTCTGCAGGTTTGTGAGTTGCAGTGCCCCTGAGCTCCATTTGTCAACTCGCTTTTTTGGGAGCTGGCCGCCAAAGCGCAGGATTGCTTCAGGCCGTATACTGGTTCCGGGGGGCAGGCTGAGCCTGTGGTTCATTCTTCTTCCTGATGGGAAAATAGAGTGACCTGTGCCTGTCCCAACACCTAGAGCTAGTCTCTCATTGGTTCCCCCTCTTCCCGTTCATCCTCAGGCCAAATTGCGACCTGTCCGAAACAGGAGGTTAAAGGTGCTGATTCTCCAAGTAGGGAGATTGTTAGTAGAGCGGCTGGAATGGCGAACCCGAGCACAAGGAGAGGAGAAAGGAGGTG
Organism: Eubalaena glacialis; assembly: GCF_028564815.1. Lineage (NCBI taxonomy): Eukaryota > Metazoa > Chordata > Mammalia > Artiodactyla > Balaenidae > Eubalaena > Eubalaena glacialis. Next base: position 114,673 of record NW_026871375.1, on the reverse strand, counting down.
CGTTTGAGAAACCTTTCCCGATCACACGGTGTACCATCTTCTGGGTTTCCCACGCATGTTTTCGATGTAGGAAGATGCCCTTAAACCTGGAGATTTGGGACCCACGGCATGGGTACCACGCAGTAGGACTTTAAAGGGTCTGCGTTTGCTCACCCAAGCTCACCAATCCTCTCAGCCCCAAGAGTGTCCAGCCTCATGTCTCATCCAGCTGTGGGTCTAGATATGGTCAATCCAGGTTGCATCAGAGCCCCTGAACGGATTTTGGAAGAATTTCTCTCTCTTTCACTGTCTTTGTTTTATGGGGTTTTTTTTTAAGTAATCTATTTTTATAATGGGGTTTAGCTGCTTTTCACTGCTGTGTTTATGCCGCTTTACACCCTCTTGATGCACTTCCAGAGAGAGATCAATACCTAGGTTTTAAGACTCTTACTAGTCAGATATATTCTTGGGCGGTGAATAGGGGCTGTTGAGTCCAGTTCACTGAGCAGGGAGTAGGTCTTGTCTATTACATATTCGGCTTGTGGAACGGTATCTGAGCTAATTTCAAACCCTTGTTTTATGCATCACCCCACCTCACCTTTCCCGTTAAGCAGCCATAGTGTGTTTTCTAAATGTGTGACTCTGTTCTGTTTTGTAATTCCGTTCAAGTGTAGCGATTTTGACATTCCCTCTATAAGTGATATCTTAGGATAAGTGTCTTTTTCTCTGTGACTTATTTCACTGAGAGTCATCGTACCTAAATCCACTCATCCTGCTGCTACTAGCCTTATGACATTGATTTCATGGCTGAGTGATATTCCATTGTGCCTAAGTACCACAACTTCTTTATCCATTTTTCGCTTTCCTGGGATATTGAAGGTGTACCGAAGTGGAGGTTCTTGGAAACAGAGCAGCCCTAAACTTTGGGGTGCCTGTGTCTTGTTGATTTTTAGGTTTCCCGATTTATACGCCCATGAGTGGAAGTGCCCTATGCTCTCTAAGCTGTGCTTATTACATGTTTCAGGACACACCGTACACTTCTCCAGAGTGGCTGTTGGCAATTTACAGCCCGCCCATCAGCGTAGCAAGGCTCCCATGTCTCCATGGCCTGTCCTGCATTTCTGGTTTTTACACTTTTTTCAGCATGGCCCTTTTGACCGATGGCAAGCGAGACTTCTTTGTAGCGCTGATTTGCCTTTCCGGCTTGCCTGGTTGGCCAAAAAGGGCGTATGCGTTTTTTCCTGAATATATTCAGGAAAAAACGCATACGCCCTTTTTGGCCAAGGGCATCATTGTCAACACTTTGCCGCTTTTCATGTGCTTTCAAGGCGAGTCGAGTCTGCCTCCTGAAACCTGTTTCCTGCAATTCTGCCTTGCTTTCAAATCCTCCTCGTTGCCTTCCCTCAATATATTTGTGGACGAGAGTTATCATTTATAACTCTGCAGGTTTGTGAGTTGCAGTGCCCCTGAGCTCCATTTGTCAACTCGCTTTTTTGGGAGCTGGCCGCCAAAGCGCAGGATTGCTTCAGGCCGTATTCTGGTTCCGGGGGGCAGGCTGAGCCTGTGGCTCATTCTTCTTCCTGATGGGAAAATAGAGTGACTTGTGCCTGTCCCAACACCTAGAGCTAGTCTCTCATTGGTTCCCCCTCTTCCCGTTCATCCTCAGGCCAAATTGCGACCTGTCCGAAACAGGAGGTTAAAGGTGCTGATTCTCCAAGTAGGGAGATTGTTAGTAGAGCGGCTGGAATGGCGAACCCGAGCACAAGGAGAGGAGAAATGAGGTGCGTTTGAGAAACCTTTCCCGATCACACGGTGTACCATCTTCTGGGTTTCCCACGCATGTTTTCGATGTAGGAAGATGCCCTTAAACCTGGAGATTTGGGACCCACGGCATGGGTACCACGCAGTAGGATTTTAAAGGGTCTGCGTTTGCTCACCCAAGCTCACCAATCCTCTCAGCCCCAAGAGTGTCCAGCCTCATGTCTCATCCAGCTGTGGGTCTAGATATGGTCAATCCAGGTTGCATCAGAGCCCCTGAACGGATTTTGTAAGAATTTCTCTCTCTTTCACTGTCTTTGTTTTCTGGGTTTTTTTTTAAGTAATCTATTTTTATAATGGGGTTTAGCTGCTTTTCACTGCTGTGTTTATGCCGCTTTACACCCTCTTGATGCACTTCCAGAGAGAGATCAATACCTAGGTTTTAAGACTCTTACTAGTCAGATATATTCTTGGGCGGTGAATAGGGGCTGTTGAGTCCAGTTCACTGAGCGGGGAGTAGGTCTTGTCTATTACATATTCGGCTTGTGGAACGGTATCTGAGCTAATTTCAAACCCTTGTTTTATGCATCACCCCACCTCACCTTTCCCGTTAAGCAGCCATAGTGTGTTTTCTAAATGTGTGACTCTGTTCTGTTTTGTAATTCCGTTCAAGTGTAGCGATTTTGACATTCCCTCTATAAGTGATATCTTAGGATAAGTGTCTTTTTCTCTGTGACTTATTTCACTGAGAGTCATCGTACCTAAATCCACTCATCCTGCTGCTACTAGCCTTATGACATTGATTTCATGGCTGAGTGATATTCCATTGTGCCTAAGTACCACAACTTCTTTATCCATTTTTCGCTTTCCTGGGATATTGAAGGTGTACCGAAGTGGAGGTTCTTGGAAACAGAGCAGCCCTAAACTTTGGGGTGCCTGTGTCTTGTTGATTTTTAGGTTTCCCGATTTATACGCCCATGAGTGGAAGTGCCCTATGCTCTCTAAGCTGTGCTTATTAGATGTTTCAGGACACACCGTACACTTCTCCAGAGTGGCTGTTGGCAATTTACAGCCCGCCCATCAGCGTAGCAAGGCTCCCATGTCTCCATGGCCTGTCCTGCATTTCTGGTTTTTACACTTTTTTCAGCATGGCCCTTTTGACCGATGGCAAGCGAGACTTCTTTGTAGCGCTGATTTGCCTTTCCGGCTTGCCTGGTTGGCCAAAAAGGGCGTATGCGTTTTTTCCTGAATATATTCAGGAAAAAACGCATACGCCCTTTTTGGCCAAGGGCATCATTGTCAACGCTTTGCCGCTTTTCATGTGCTTTCAAGGCGAGTCGAGTCTGCCTCCTGAAACCTGTTTCCTGCAATTCTGCCTTGCTTTCAAATCCTCCTCGTTGCCTTCCCTCAATATATTTGTGGACGAGAGTTATCATTTATAACTCTGCAGGTTTGTGAGTTGCAGTGCCCCTGAGCTCCATTTGTCAACTCGCTTTTTTGGGAGCTGGCCGCCAAAGCGCAGGATTGCTTCAGGCCGTATTCTGTTTCCGGGGGGCAGGCTGAGCCTGTGGCTCATTCTTCTTCCTGATGGGAAAATAGAGTGACCTGTGCCTGTCCCAACACCTAGAGCTAGTCTCTCATTGGTTCCCCCTCTTCCCGTTCATCCTCAGGCCAAATTGCGACCTGTCCGAAACAGGAGGTTAAAGGTGCTGATTCTCCAAGTAGGGAGATTGTTAGTAGAGCGGCTGGAATGGCGAACCCGAGCACAAGGAGAGGAGAAATGAGGTGCGTTTGAGAACCCTTTCCCGATCACACGGTGTACCATCTTCTGGGTTTCCCACGCATGTTTTCGATGTAGGAAGATGCCCTTGAACCTGGAGATTTGGGACCCACGGCATGGGTACCACGCAGTAGGACTTTAAAGGGTCTGCGTTTGCTCACCCAAGCTCACCAATCCTCTCAGCCCCAAGAGTGTCCAGCCTCATGTCTCTTCCAGCTGTGGGTCTAGATATGGTCAATCCAGGTTGCATCAGAGCCCCTGAACGGATTTTGTAAGAATTTCTCTCTCTTTCACTGTCTTTGTTTTATGGGGTTTTTTTTTTAAGTAATCTATTTTTATAATGGGGTTCAGCTGCTTTTCACTGCTGTGTTTATGCCGCTTTACACCCTCTTGATGCACTTCCAGAGAGAGATCAATACCTAGGTTTTAAGACTCTTACTAGTCAGATATATTCTTGGGCGGTGAATAGGGGCTGTTGAGTCCAGTTCACTGAGCAGGGAGTAGGTCTTGTCTATTACATATTCGGCTTGTGGAACGGTATCTGAGCTAATTTCAAACCCTTGTTTTATGCATCACCCCACCTCACCTTTCCCGTTAAGCAGCCATAGTGTGTTTTCTAAATGTGTGACTCTGTTCTGTTTTGTAATTCCGTTCAAGTGTAGCGATTTTGACATTCCCTCTATAAGTGATATCTTAGGATAAGTGTCTTTTTCTCTGTGACTTATTTCACTGAGAGTCATCGTACCTAAATCCACTCATCCTGCTGCTACTAGCCTTATGACATTGATTTCATGGCTGAGTGATATTCCATTGTGCCTAAGTACCACAACTTCTTTATCCATTTTTCACTTTCCTGGGATATTGAAGGTGTACCGAAGTGGAGGTTCTTGGAAACAGAGCAGCCCTAAACTTTGGGGTGCCTGTGTCTTGTTGATTTTTAGGTTTCCCGATTTATACGCCCATGAGTGGAAGTGCCCTATGCTCTCTAAGCTGTGCTTATTACATGTTTCAGGACACACCGTACACTTCTCCAGAGTGGCTGTTGGCAATTTACAGCCCGCCCATCAGCGTAGCAAGGCTCCCATGTCTCCATGGCCTGTCCTGCATTTCTGGTTTTTACACTTTTTTCAGCATGGCCCTTTTGACCGATGGCAAGCGAGACTTCTTTGTAGCGCTGATTTGCCTTTCCGGCTTGCCTGGTTGGCCAAAAAGGGCGTATGCGTTTTTTCCTGAATATATTCAGGAAAAAACGCATACGCCCTTTTTGGCCAAGGGCATCATTGTCAACGCTTTGCCGCTTTTCATGTGCTTTCAAGGCGAGTCGAGTCTGCCTCCTGAAACCTGTTTCCTGCAATTCTGCCTTGCTTTCAAATCCTCCTCGTTGCCTTCCCTCAATATATTTGTGGACGAGAGTTATCATTTATAACTCTGCAGGTTTGTGAGTTGCAGTGCCCCTGAGCTGCGTTTGTCAACTCGCTTTTTTGGGAGCTGGCCGCCAAAGCGCAGGATTGCTTCAGGCCGTATACTGGTTCCGGGGGGCAGGCTGAGCCTGTGGTTCATTCTTCTTCCTGATGGGAAAATAGAGTGACCTGTGCCTGTCCCAACACCTAGAGCTAGTCTCTCATTGGTTCCCCCTCTTCCCGTTCATCCTCAGGTCAATTTGCGACCTGTCCGAAACAGGAGGTTAAAGGTGCTGATTCTCCAAGTAGGGAGATTGTTAGTAGAGCGGCTGGAATGGCGAACCCGAGCACAAGGAGAGGAGAAATGAGGTGCGTTTGAGAAACCTTTCCCGATCACACGGTGTACCATCTTCTGGGTTTCCCACGCATGTTTTCGATGTAGGAAGATGCCCTTAAACCTGGAGATTTGGGACCCACGGCATGGGTACCACGCAGTATGACTTTAAAGGGTCTGCGTTTGCTCACCCAAGCTCACCAATCCTCTCAGCCCCAAGAGTGTCCAGCCTCATGTCTCATCCAGCTGTGGGTCTAGATATGGTCAATCCAGGTTGCATCAGAGCCCCTGAACGGATTTTGTAAGAATTTCTCTCTCTTTCACTGTCTTTGTTTTATGGGGTTTTTTTTTAAGTAATCTATTTTTATAATGGGGTTTAGCTGCTTTTCACTGCTGTGTTTATGCCGCTTTACACCCTCTTGATGCACTTCCAGAGAGAGATCAATACCTAAGTTTTAAGACTCTTACTAGTCAGATATATTCTTGGGCGGTGAATAGGGGCTGTTGAGTCCAGTTCACTGAGCAGGGAGTAGGTCTTGTCTATTACATATTCGGCTTGTGGAACGGTATCTGAGCTAATTTCAAACCCTTGTTTTATGCATCACCCCACCTCACCTTTCCCGTTAAGCAGCCATAGTGTGTTTTCTAAATGTGTGACTCTGTTCTGTTTTGTAATTCCGTTCAAGTGTAGCGATTTTGACATTCCCTCTATAAGTGATATCTTAGGATAAGTGTCTTTTTCTCTGTGACTTATTTCACTGAGAGTCATCGTACCTAAATCCACTCATCCTGCTGCTACTAGCCTTATGACATTGATTTCATGGCTGAGTGATATTCCATTGTGCCTAAGTACCACAACTTTTTTATCCATTTTTCGCTTTCCTGGGATATTGAAGGTGTACCGAAGTGGAGGTTCTTGGAAACAGAGCAGCCCTAAACTTTGGGGTGCCTGTGTCTTGTTGATTTTTAGGTTTCCCGATTTATACGCCCATGAGTGGAAGTGCCCTATGCTCTCTAAGCTGTGCTTATTACATGTTTCAGGACACACCGTACACTTCTCCAGAGTGGCTGTTGGCAATTTACAGCCCGCCCATCAGCGTAGCAAGGCTCCCATGTCTCCATGGCCTGTCCTGCATTTCTGGTTTTTACACTTTTTTCAGCATGGCCCTTTTGACCGATGGCAAGCGAGACTTCTTTGTAGCGCTGATTTGCCTTTCCGGCTTGCCTGGTTGGCCAAAAAGGGCGTATGCGTTTTTTCCTGAATATATTCAGGAAAAAACGCATACGCCCTTTTTGGCCAAGGGCATCATTGTCAACGCTTTGCCGCTTTTCATGTGCTTTCAAGGCGAGTCGAGTCTGCCTCCTGAAACCTGTTTCCTGCAATTCTGCCTTGCTTTCAAATCCTCCTCGTTGCCTTCCCTCAATATATTTGTGGACGAGAGTTATCATTTATAACTCTGCAGGTTTGTGAGTTGCAGTGCCCCTGAGCTCCATTTGTCAACTCGCTTTTTTGGGAGCTGGCCGCCAAAGCGCAGGAGTGCTTCAGGCCGTATACTGGTTCCGGGGGGCAGGCTGAGCCTGTGGTTCATTCTTCTTCCTGATGGGAGAATAGAGTGACCTGTGCCTGTCCCAACACCTAGAGCTAGTCTCTCATTGGTTCCCCCTCTTCCCGTTCATCCTCAGGCCAAATTGCGACCTGTCCGAAACAGGAGGTTAAAAGTGCTGATTCTCCAAGTAGGGAGATTGTTAGTAGAGCGGCTGGAATGGCGAACCCGAGCACAAGGAGAGGAGAAATGAGGTGCGTTTGAGAAACCTTTCCCGATCACACGGTGTACCATCTTCTGGGTTTCCCACGCATGTTTTCGATGTAGGAAGATGCCCTTGAACCTGGAGATTTGGGACCCACGGCATGGGTACCACGCAGTATGACTTTAAAGGGTCTGCGTTTGCTCACCCAAGCTCACCAATCCTCTCAGCCCCAAGAGTGTCCAGCCTCATGTCTCATCCAGCTGTGGGTCTAGATATGGTCAATCCAGGTTGCATCAGAGCCCCTGAACGGATTTTGTAAGAATTTCTCTCTCTTTCACTGTCTTTGTTTTCTGGGGTTTTTTTTAAGTAATCTATTTTTATAATGGGGTTTAGCTGCTTTTCACTGCTGTGTTTATGCCGCTTTACACCCTCTTGATGCACTTCCAGAGAGAGATCAATACCTAGGTTTTAAGACTCTTACTAGTCAGATATATTCTTGGGCGGTGAATAGGGGCTGTTGAGTCCAGTTCACTGAGCAGGGAGTAGGTCTTGTCTATTACATATTCGGCTTGTGGAACGGTATCTGAGCTAATTTCAAACCCTTGTTTTATGCATCACCCCACCTCACCTTTCCCGTTAAGCAGCCATAGTGTGTTTTCTAAATGTGTGACTCTGTTCTGTTTTGTAATTCCGTTCAAGTGTAGCGATTTTGACATTCTCTCTATAAGTGTTATCTTAGGATAAGTGTCTTTTTCTCTGTGACTTATTTCACTGAGAGTCATCGTACCTAAATCCACTCATCCTGCTGCTACTAGCCTTATGACATTGATTTCATGGCTGAGTGATATTCCATTGTGCCTAAGTACCACAACTTCTTTATCCATTTTTCGCTTTCCTGGGATATTGAAGGTGTACCGAAGTGGAGGTTCTTGGAAACAGAGCAGCCCTAAACTTTGGGGTGCCTGTGTCTTGTTGATTTTTAGGTTTCCCGATTTATACGCCCATGAGTGGAAGTGCCCTATGCTCTCTAAGCTGTGCTTATTACATGTTTCAGGACACACCGTACACTTCTCCAGAGTGGCTGTTGGCAATTTACAGCCCGCCCATCAGCGTAGCAAGGCTCCCATGTCTCCATGGCCTGTCCTGCATTTCTGGTTTTTACACTTTTTTCAGCATGGCCCTTTTGACCGATGGCAAGCGAGACTTCTTTGTAGCGCTGATTTGCCTTTCCGGCTTGCCTGGTTGGCCAAAAAGGGCGTATGCGTTTTTTCCTGAATATATTCAGGAAAAAACGCATACGCCCTTTTTGGCCAAGGGCATCATTGTCAACGCTTTGCCGCTTTTCATGTGCTTTCAAGGCGAGTCGAGTCTGCCTCCTGAAACCTGTTTCCTGCAATTCTGCCTTGCTTTCAAATCCTCCTCGTTGCCTTCCCTCAATATATTTGTGGACGAGAGTTATCATTTATAACTCTGCAGGTTTGTGAGTTGCAGTGCCCCTGAGCTCCATTTGTCAACTCGCTTTTTTGGGAGCTGGCCGCCAAAGCGCAGGATTGCTTCAGGCCGTATACTGGTTCCGGGGGGCAGGCTGAGCCTGTGGTTCATTCTTCTTCCTGATGGGAAAATAGAGTGACCTGTGCCTGTCCCAACACCTAGAGCTAGTCTCTCATTGGTTCCCCCTCTTCCCGTTCATCCTCAGGCCAAATTGCGACCTGTCCGAAACAGGAGGTTAAAGGTGCTGATTCTCCAAGTAGGGAGATTGTTAGTAGAGCGGCTGGAATGGCGAACCCGAGCACAAGGAGAGGAGAAATGAGGTGCGTTTGAGAAACCTTTCCCGATCACACGGTGTACCATCTTCTGGGTTTCCCACGCATGTTTTCGATGTAGGAAGATGCCCTTGAACCTGGAGATTTGGGACCCACGGCATGGGTACCACGCAGTAGGACTTTAAAGGGTCTGCGTTTGCTCACCCAAGCTCACCAATCCTCTCAGCCCCAAGAGTGTCCAGCCTCATGTCTCATCCAGCTGTGGGTCTAGATATGGTCAATCCAGGTTGCATCAGAGCCCCTGAACGGATTTTGTAAGAATTTCTCTCTCTTTCACTGTCTTTGTTTTATGGGGTTTTTTTTTAAGTAATCTATTTTTATAATGGGGTTTAGCTGCTTTTCACTGCTGTGTTTATGCCGCTTTACACCCTCTTGATGCACTTCCAGAGAGAGATCAATACCTAGGTTTTAAGACTCTTACTAGTCAGATATATTCTTGGGCGGTGAATAGGGGCTGTTGAGTCCAGTTCACTGAGCAGGGAGTAGGTCTTGTCTATTACATATTCGGCTTGTGGAACGGTATCTGAGCTAATTTCAAACCCTTGTTTTATGCATCACCCCACCTCACCTTTCCCGTTAAGCAGCCATAGTGTGTTTTCTAAATGTGTGACTCTGTTCTGTTTTGTAATTCCGTTCAAGTGTAGCGATTTTGACATTCCCTCTATAAGTGATATCTTAGGATAAGTGTCTTTTTCTCTGTGACTTATTTCACTGAGAGTCATCGTACCTAAATCCACTCATCCTGCTGCTACTAGCCTTATGACATTGATTTCATGGCTGAGTGATATTCCATTGTGCCTAAGTACCACAACTTCTTTATCCATTTTTCGCTTTCCTGGGATATTGAAGGTGTAGCGAAGTGGAGGTTCTTGGAAACAGAGCAGCCCTAAACTTTGGGGTGCCTGTGTCTTGTTGATTTTTAGGTTTCCCGATTTATACGCCCATGAGTGGAAGTGCCCTATGCTCTCTAAGCTGTGCTTATTACATGTTTCAGGACACACCGTACACTTCTCCAGAGTGGCTGTTGGCAATTTACAGCCCGCCCATCAGCGTAGCAAGGCTCCCATGTCTCCATGGCCTGTCCTGCATTTCTGGTTTTTACACTTTTTTCAGCATGGCCCTTTTGACCGATGGCAAGCGAGACTTCTTTGTAGCGCTGATTTGCCTTTCCGGCTTGCCTGGTTGGCCAAAAAGGGCGTATGCGTTTTTTCCTGAATATATTCAGGAAAAAACGCATACGCCCTTTTTGGCCAAGGGCATCATTGTCAACGCTTTGCCGCTTTTCATGTGCTTTCAAGGCGATTCGACTCTGCCTCCTGAAACCTGTTTCCTGCAATTCTGCCTTGCTTTCAAATCCTCCTCGTTGCCTTCCCTCAATATATTTGTGGACGAGAGTTATCATTTATAACTCTGCAGGTTTGTGAGTTGCAGTGCCCCTGAGGTCCATTTGTCAACTCGCTTTTTTGGGAGCTGGCCGCCAAAGCGCAGGATTGCTTCAGGCCGTATACTGGTTCCGGGGGGCAGGCTGAGCCTGTGGTTCATTCTTCTTCCTGATGGGAAAATAGAGTGACCTGTGCCTGTCCCAACACCTAGAGCTAGTCTCTCATTGGTTCCCCCTCTTCCCGTTCATCCTCAGGCCAAATTGCGACCTGTCCGAAACAGGAGGTTAAAGGTGCTGATTCCCCAAGTAGGGAGATTGTTAGTAGAGCGGCTGGAATGGCGAACCCGAGCACAAGGAGAGGAGAAATGAGGTGCGTTTGAGAAACCTTTCCCGATCACACGGTGTACCATCTTCTGGGTTTCCCACGCATGTTTTCGATGTAGGAAGATGCCCTTAAACCTGGAGATTTGGGACCCACGGCATGGGTACCACGCAGTAGGACTTTAAAGGGTCTGCGTTTGCTCACCCAAGCTCACCAATCCTCTCAGCCCCAAGAGTGTCCAGCCTCATGTCTCATCCAGCTGTGGGTCTAGATATGGTCAATCCAGGTTGCATCAGAGCCCCTGAACGGATTTTGGAAGAATTTCTCTCTCTTTCACTGTCTTTGTTTTATGGGTTTTTTTTTTAAGTAATCTATTTTTATAATGGGGTTTAGCTGCTTTTCACTGCTGTGTTTATGCCGCTTTACACCCTCTTGATGCACTTCCAGAGAGAGATCAATACCTAAGTTTTAAGACTCTTACTAGTCAGATATATTCTTGGGCGGTGAATAGGGGCTGTTGAGTCCAGTTCACTGAGCAGGGAGTAGGTCTTGTCTATTACATATTCGGCTTGTGGAACGGTATCTGAGCTAATTTCAAACCCTTGTTTTATGCATCACCCCACCTCACCTTTCCCGTTAAGCAGCCATAGTGTGTTTTCTAAATGTGTGACTCTGTTCTGTTTTGTAATTCCGTTCAAGTGTAGCGATTTTGACATTCCCTCTATAAGTGATATCTTAGGATAAGTGTCTTTTTCTCTGTGACTTATTTCACTGAGAGTCATCGTACCTAAATCCACTCATCCTGCTGCTACTAGCCTTATGACATTGATTTCATGGCTGAGTGATATTCCATTGTGCCTAAGTACCACAACTTCTTTATCCATTTTTCGCTTTCCTGGGATATTGAAGGTGTACCGAAGTGGAGGTTCTTGGAAACAGAGCAGCCCTAAACTTTGGGGTGCCTGTGTCTTGTTGATTTTTAGGTTTCCCGATTTATACGCCCATGAGTGGAAGTGCCCTATGCTCTCTAAGCTGTGCTTATTACATGTTTCAGGACACACCGTACACTTCTCCAGAGTGGCTGTTGGCAATTTACAGCCCGCCCATCAGCGTAGCAAGGCTCCCATGTCTCCATGGCCTGTCCTGCATTTCTGGTTTTTACACTTTTTTCAGCATGGCCCTTTTGACCGATGGCAAGCGAGACTTCTTTGTAGCGCTGATTTGCCTTTCCGGCTTGCCTGGTTGGCCAAAAAGGGCGAATGCGTTTTTTCCTGAATATATTCAGGAAAAAACGCCTACGCCCTTTTTGGCCAAGGGCATCATTGTCAACGCTTTGCCGCTTTTCATGTGCTTTCAAGGAGAGTCGAGTCTGCCTCCTGAAACCTGTTTCCTGCAATTCTGCCTTGCTTTCAAATCCTCCTCGTTGCCTTCCCTCAATATATTTGTGGACGAGAGTTATCATTTATAACTCTGCAGGTTTGTGAGTTGCAGTGCCCCTGAGCTCCATTTGTCAACTCGCTTTTTTGGGAGCTGGCCGCCAAAGCGCAGGATTGCTTCAGGCCGTATACTGGTTCCGGGGGGCAGGCTGAGCCTGTGGTTCATTCTTCTTCCTGATGGGAAAATAGAGTGACCTGTGCCTGTCCCAACACCTAGAGCTAGTCTCTCATTGGTTCCCCCTCTTCCCGTTCATCCTCAGGCCAAATTGCGACCTGTCCGAAACAGGAGGTTAAAGGTGCTGATTCTCCAAGTAGGGAGATTGTTAGTAGAGCGGCTGGAATGGCGAACCCGAGCACAAGGAGAGGAGAAATGAGGTGCGTTTGAGAAACCTTTCCCGATCACACGGTGTACCATCTTCTGGGTTTCCCACGCATGTTTTCGATGTAGGAAGATGCCCTTGAACCTGGAGATTTGGGACCCACGGCATGGGTACCACGCAGTAGGACTTTAAAGGGTCTGCGTTTGCTCACCCAAGCTCACCAATCCTCTCAGCCCCAAGAGTGTCCAGCCTCATGTCTCATCCAGCTGTGGGTCTAGATATGGTCAATCCAGGTTGCATCAGAGCCCCTGAACGGATTTTGTAAGAATTTCTCTCTCTTTCACTGTCTTTGTTTTATGGGGTTTTTTTTTAAGTAATCTATTTTTATAATGGGGTTTAGCTGCTTTTCACTGCTGTGTTTATGCCGCTTTACACCCTCTTGATGCACTTCCAGAGAGAGATCAATACCTAGGTTTTAAGACTCTTACTAGTCAGATATATTCTTGGGCGGTGAATAGGGGCTGTTGAGTCCAGTTCACTGAGCAGGGAGTAGGTCTTGTCTATTACATATTCGGCTTGTGGAACGGTATCTGAGCTAATTTCAAACCCTTGTTTTATGCATCACCCCACCTCACCTTTCCCGTTAAGCAGCCATAGTGTGTTTTCTAAATGTGTGACTCTGTTCTGTTTTGTAATTCCGTTCAAATGTAGCGATTTTGACATTCCCTCTATAAGTGATATCTTAGGATAAGTGTCTTTTTCTCTGTGACTTATTTCACTGAGAGTCATCGTACCTAAATCCACTCATCCTGCTGCTACTAGCCTTATGACATTGATTTCATGGCTGAGTGATATTCCATTGTGCCTAAGTACCACAACTTCTTTATCCATTTTTCGCTTTCCTGGGATATTGAAGGTGTACCGAAGTGGAGGTTCTTGGAAACAGAGCAGCCCTAAACTTTGGGGTGCCTGTGTCTTGTTGATTTTTAGGTTTCCCGATTTATACGCCCATGAGTGGAAGTGCCCTATGCTCTCTAAGCTGTGCTTATTACATGTTTCAGGACACACCGTACACTTCTCCAGAGTGGCTGTTGGCAATTTACAGCCCGCCCATCAGCGTAGCAAGGCTCCCATGTCTCCATGGCCTGTCCTGCATTTCTGGTTTTTACACTTTTTTCAGCATGGCCCTTTTGACCGATGGCAAGCGAGACTTCTTTGTAGCGCTGATTTGCCTTTCCGGCTTGCCTGGTTGGCCAAAAAGGGCGTATGCGTTTTTTCCTGAATATATTCAGGAAAAAACGCATACGCCCTTTTTGGCCAAGGGCATCATTGTCAACGCTTTGCCGCTTTTCATGTGCTTTCAAGGCGAGTCGAGTCTGCCTCCTGAAACCTGTTTCCTGCAATTCTGCCTTGCTTTCAAATCCTCCTCGTTGCCTTCCCTCAATATATTTGTGGACGAGAGTTATCATTTATAACTCTGCAGGTTTGTGAGTTGCAGTGCCCCTGAGCTCCATTTGTCAACTCGCTTTTTTGGGAGCTGGCCGCCAAAGCGCAGGATTGCTTCAGGCCGTATACTGGTTCCGGGGGGCAGGCTGAGCCTGTGGTTCATTCTTCTTCCTGATGGGAAAATAGAGTGACCTGTGCCTGTCCCAACACCTAGAGCTAGTCTCTCATTGGTTCCCCCTCTTCCCGTTCATCCTCAGGCCAAATTGCGACCTGTCCGAAACAGGAGGTTAAAGGTGCTGATTCTCCAAGTAGGGAGATTGTTAGTAGAGCGGCTGGAATGGCGAACCCGAGCACAAGGAGAGGAGAAAGGAGGTGCGTTTGAGAAACCTTTCCCGATCACACGGTGTACCATCTTCTGGGTTTCCCACGCATGTTTTCGATGTAGGAAGATGCCCTTGAACCTGGAGATTTGGGACCCACGGCATGGGTACCACGCAGTAGGACTTTAAAGGGTCTGCGTTTGCTCACCCAAGCTCACCAATCCTCTCAGCCCCAAGAGTGTCCAGCCTCATGTCTCATCCAGCTGTGGGTCTAGATATGGTCAATCCAGGTTGCATCAGAGCCCCTGAACGGATTTTGTAAGAATTTCTCTCTCTTTCACTGTCTTTGTTTTATGGGGTTTTTTTTTAAGTAATCTATTTTTATAATGGGGTTTAGCTGCTTTTCACTGCTGTGTTTATGCCGCTTTACACCCTCTTGATGCACTTCCAGAGAGAGATCAATACCTAGGTTTTAAGACTCTTACTAGTCAGATATATTCTTGGGCGGTGAATAGGGGCTGTTGAGTCCAGTTCACTGAGCAGGGAGTAGGTCTTGTCTATTACATATTCGGCTTGTGGAACGGTATCTGAGCTAATTTCAAACCCTTGTTTTATGCATCACCCCACCTCACCTTTCCCGTTAAGCAGCCATAGTGTGTTTTCTAAATGTGTGACTCTGTTCTGTTTTGTAATTCCGTTCAAATGTAGCGATTTTGACATTCCCTCTATAAGTGATATCTTAGGATAAGTGTCTTTTTCTCTGTGACTTATTTCACTGAGAGTCATCGTACCTAAATCCACTCATCCTGCTGCTACTAGCCTTATGACATTGATTTCATGGCTGAGTGATATTCCATTGTGCCTAAGTACCACAACTTCTTTATCCATTTTTCGCTTTCCTGGGATATTGAAGGTGTACCGAAGTGGAGGTTCTTGGAAACAGAGCAGCCCTAAACTTTGGGGTGCCTGTGTCTTGTTGATTTTTAGGTTTCCCGATTTATACGCCCATGAGTGGAAGTGCCCTATGCTCTCTAAGCTGTGCTTATTACATGTTTCAGGACACACCGTACACTTCTCCAGAGTGGCTGTTGGCAATTTACAGCCCGCCCATCAGCGTAGCAAGGCTCCCATGTCTCCATGGCCTGTCCTGCATTTCTGGTTTTTACACTTTTTTCAGCATGGCCCTTTTGACCGATGGCAAGCGAGACTTCTTTGTAGCGCTGATTTGCCTTTCCGGCTTGCCTGGTTGGCCAAAAAGGGCGTATGCGTTTTTTCCTGAATATATTCAGGAAAAAACGCATACGCCCTTTTTGGCCAAGGGCCTCATTGTCAACGCTTTGCCGCTTTTCATGTGCTTTCAAGGCGAGTCGAGTCTGCCTCCTGAAACCTGTTTCCTGCAATTCTGCCTTGCTTTCCAATCCTCCTCGTTGCCTTCCCTCAATATATTTGTGGATGAGAGTTATCATTTATAACTCTGCAGGTTTGTGAGTTGCAGTGCCCCTGAGCTCCATTTGTCAACTCGCTTTTTTGGGAGCTGGCCGCCAAAGCGCAGGATTGCTTCAGGCCGTATACTGGTTCCGGGGGGCAGGCTGAGCCTGTGGTTCATTCTTCTTCCTGATGGGAAAAAAAAGTGACCTGTGCCTGTCCCAACACCTAGAGCTAGTCTCTCATTAGTTCCCCCTCTTCCCGTTCATCCTCAGGCCAAATTGCGACCTGTCCGAAACAGGAGGTTAAAGGTGCTGATTCTCCAAGTAGGGAGATTGTTAGTAGAGCGGCTGGAATGGCGAACCCGAGCACAAGGAGAGGAGAAATGAGGTGCGTTTGAGAAACCTTTCCCGATCACACGGTGTACCATCTTCTGGGTTTCCCACGCATGTTTTCGATGTAGGAAGATGCCCTTAAACCTGGAGATTTGGGACCCACGGCATGGGTACCACGCAGTAGGACTTTAAAGGGTCTGCGTTTGCTCACCCAAGCTCACCAATCCTCTCAGCCCCAAGAGTGTCCAGCCTCATGTCTCATCCAGCTGTGGGTCTAGATATGGTCAATCCAGGTTGCATCAGAGCCCCTGAACGGATTTTGTAAGAATTTCTCTCTCTTTCACTGTCTTTGTTTTATGGGTTTTTTTTTTAAGTAATCTATTTTTATAATGGGGTTTAGCTGCTTTTCACTGCTGTGTTTATGCCGCTTTACACCCTCTTGATGCACTTCCAGAGAGAGATCAATACCTAGGTTTTAAGACTCTTACTAGTCAGATATATTCTTGGGCGGTGAATAGGGGCTGTTGAGTCCAGTTCACTGAGCAGGGAGTAGGTCTTGTCTATTACATATTCGGCTTGTGGAACGGTATCTGAGCTAATTTCAAACCCTTGTTTTATGCATCACCCCACCTCACCTTTCCCGTTAAGCAG
The DNA here is from genome assembly GCF_028564815.1 of Eubalaena glacialis. Lineage (NCBI taxonomy): Eukaryota > Metazoa > Chordata > Mammalia > Artiodactyla > Balaenidae > Eubalaena > Eubalaena glacialis. The sequence continues at coordinate 98,214 of NW_026871375.1, read as the reverse complement.
CCATAGTGTGTTTTCTAAATGTGTGACTCTGTTCTGTTTTGTAATTCCGTTCAAATGTAGCGATTTTGACATTCCCTCTATAAGTGATATCTTAGGATAAGTGTCTTTTTCTCTGTGACTTATTTCACTGAGAGTCATCGTACCTAAATCCACTCATCCTGCTGCTACTAGCCTTATGACATTGATTTCATGGCTGAGTGATATTCCATTGTGCCTAAGTACCACAACTTCTTTATCCATTTTTCGCTTTCCTGGGATATTGAAGGTGTACCGAAGTGGAGGTTCTTGGAAACAGAGCAGCCCTAAACTTTGGGGTGCCTGTGTCTTGTTGATTTTTAGGTTTCCCGATTTATACGCCCATGAGTGGAAGTGCCCTATGCTCTCTAAGCTGTGCTTATTACATGTTTCAGGACACACCGTACACTTCTCCAGAGTGGCTGTTGGCAATTTACAGCCCGCCCATCAGCGTAGCAAGGCTCCCATGTCTCCATGGCCTGTCCTGCATTTCTGGTTTTTACACTTTTTTCAGCATGGCCCTTTTGACCGATGGCAAGCGAGACTTCTTTGTAGCGCTGATTTGCCTTTCCGGCTTGCCTGGTTGGCCAAAAAGGGCGTATGCGTTTTTTCCTGAATATATTCAGGAAAAAACGCATACGCCCTTTTTGGCCAAGGGCATCATTGTCAACGCTTTGCCGCTTTTCATGTGCTTTCAAGGCGAGTCGAGTCTGCCTCCTGAAACCTGTTTCCTGCAATTCTGCCTTGCTTTCAAATCCTCCTCGTTGCCTTCCCTCAATATATTTGTGGACGAGAGTTATCATTTATAACTCTGCAGGTTTGTGAGTTGCAGTGCCCCTGAGCTCCATTTGTCAACTCGCTTTTTTGGGAGCTGGCCGCCAAAGCGCAGGATTGCTTCAGGCCGTATACTGGTTCCGGGGGGCAGGCTGAGCCTGTGGTTCATTCTTCTTCCTGATGGGAAAATAGAGTGACCTGTGCCTGTCCCAACACCTAGAGCTAGTCTCTCATTGGTTCCCCCTCTTCCCGTTCATCCTCAGGCCAAATTGCGACCTGTCCGAAACAGGAGGTTAAAGGTGCTGATTCTCCAAGTAGGGAGATTGTTAGTAGAGCGGCTGGAATGGCGAACCCGAGCACAAGGAGAGGAGAAATGAGGTGCGTTTGAGAAACCTTTCCCGATCACACGGTGTACCATCTTCTGGGTTTCCCACGCATGTTTTCGATGTAGGAAGATGCCCTTGAACCTGGAGATTTGGGACCCACGGCATGGGTACCACGCAGTAGGACTTTAAAGGGTCTGCGTTTGCTCACCCAAGCTCACCAATCCTCTCAGCCCCAAGAGTGTCCAGCCTCATGTCTCATCCAGCTGTGGGTCTAGATATGGTCAATCCAGGTTGCATCAGAGCCCCTGAACGGATTTTGGAAGAATTTCTCTCTCTTTCACTGTCTTTGTTTTATGGGGGTTTTTTTAAGTAATCTATTTTTATAATGGGGTTTAGCTGCTTTTCACTGCTGTGTTTATGCCGCTTTACACCCTCTTGATGCACTTCCAGAGAGAGATCAATACCTAGGTTTTAAGACTCTTACTAGTCAGATATATTCTTGGGCGGTGAATAGGGGCTGTTGAGTCCAGTTCACTGAGCAGGGAGTAGGTCTTTTCTATTACATATTCGGCTTGTGGAACGGTATCTGAGCTAATTTCAAACCCTTGTTTTATGCATCACCCCACCTCACCTTTCCCGTTAAGCAGCCATAGTGTGTTTTCTAAATGTGTGACTCTGTTCTGTTTTGTAATTCCGTTCAAGTGTAGCGATTTTGACATTCTCTCTATAAGTGATATCTTAGGATAAGTGTCTTTTTCTCTGTGACTTATTTCACTGAGAGTCATCGTACCTAAATCCACTCATCCTGCTGCTACTAGCCTTATGACATTGATTTCATGGCTGAGTGATATTCCATTGTGCCTAAGTACCACAACTTCTTTATCCATTTTTCGCTTTCCTGGGATATTGAAGGTGTACCGAAGTGGAGGTTCTTGGAAACAGAGCAGCCCTAAACTTTGGGGTGCCTGTGTCTTGTTGATTTTTAGGTTTCCCGATTTATACGCCCATGAGTGGAAGTGCCCTATGCTCTCTAAGCTGTGCTTATTACATGTTTCAGGACACACCGTACACTTCTCCAGAGTGGCTGTTGGCAATTTACAGCCCGCCCATCAGCGTAGCAAGGCTCCCATGTCTCCATGGCCTGTCCTGCATTTCTGGTTTTTACACTTTTTTCAGCATGGCCCTTTTGACCGATGGCAAGCGAGACTTCTTTGTAGCGCTGATTTGCCTTTCCGGCTTGCCTGGTTGGCCAAAAAGGGCGTATGCGTTTTTTCCTGAATATATTCAGGAAAAAACGCATACGCCCTTTTTGGCCAAGAGCATCATTGTCAACGCTTTGCCGCTTTTCATGTGCTTTCAAGGCGAGTCGAGTCTGCCTCCTGAAACCTGTTTCCTGCAATTCTGCCTTGCTTTCAAATCCTCCTCGTTGCCTTCCCTCAATATATTTGTGGACGAGAGTTATCATTTATAACTCTGCAGGTTTGTGAGTTGCAGTGCCCCTGAGCTCCATTTGTCAACTCGCTTTTTTGGGAGCTGGCCGCCAAAGCGCAGGATTGCTTCAGGCCGTATACTGGTTCCGGGGGGCAGGCTGAGCCTGTGGTTCATTCTTCTTCCTGATGGGAAAATAGAGTGACCTGTGCCTGTCCCAACACCTAGAGCTAGTCTCTCATTGGTTCCCCCTCTTCCCGTTCATCCTCAGGCCAAATTGCGACCTGTCCGAAACAGGAGGTTAAAGGTGCTGATTCTCCAAGTAGGGAGATGGTTAGTAGAGCGGCTGGAATGGCGAACCCGAGCACAAGGAGAGGAGAAATGAGGTGCGTTTGAGAAACCTTTCCCGATCACACGGTGTACCATCTTCTGGGTTTCCCACGCATGTTTTCGATGTAGGAAGATGCCCTTGAACCTGGAGATTTGGGACCCACGTCATGGGTACCACGCAGTAGGACTTTAAAGGGTCTGCGTTTGCTCACCCAAGCTCACCAATCCTCTCAGCCCCAAGAGTGTCCAGCCTCATGTCTCATCCAGCTGTGGGTCTAGATATGGTCAATCCAGGTTGCATCAGAGCCCCTGAACGGATTTTGTAAGAATTTCTCTCTCTTTCACTGTCTTTGTTTTATGGGTTTTTTTTTTAAGTAATCTATTTTTATAATGGGGTTTAGCTGCTTTTCACTGCTGTGTTTATGCCGCTTTACACCCTCTTGATGCACTTCCAGAGAGAGATCAATACCTAGGTTTTAAGACTCTTACTAGTCAGATATATTCTTGGGCGGTGAATAGGGGCTGTTGAGTCCAGTTCACTGAGCAGGGAGTAGGTCTTGTCTATTACATATTCGGCTTGTGGAACGGTATCTGAGCTAATTTCAAACCCTTGTTTTATGCATCACCCCACCTTACCTTTCCCGTTAAGCAGCCATAGTGTGTTTTCTAAATGTGTGACTCTGTTCTGTTTTGTAATTCCGTTCAAGTGTAGCGATTTTGACATTCCCTCTATAAGTGATATCTTAGGATAAGTGTCTTTTTCTCTGTGACTTATTTCACTGAGAGTCATCGTACCTAAATCCACTCATCCTGCTGCTACTAGCCTTATGACATTGATTTCATGGCTGAGTGATATTCCATTGTGCCTAAGTACCACAACTTCTTTATCCATTTTTCGCTTTCCTGGGATATTGAAGGTGTACCGAAGTGGAGGTTCTTGGAAACAGAGCAGCCCTAAACTTTGGGGTGCCTGTGTCTTGTTGATTTTTAGGTTTCCCGATTTATACGCCCATGAGTGGAAGTGCCCTATGCTCTCTAAGCTGTGCTTATTACATGTTTCAGGACACACCGTACACTTCTCCAGAGTGGCTGTTGGCAATTTACAGCCCGCCCATCAGCGTAGCAAGGCTCCCATGTCTCCATGGCCTGTCCTGCATTTCTGGTTTTTACACTTTTTTCAGCATGGCCCTTTTGACCGATGGCAAGCGAGACTTCTTTGTAGCGCTGATTTGCCTTTCCGGCTTGCCTGGTTGGCCAAAAAGGGCGTATGCGTTTTTTCCTGAATATATTCAGGAAAAAACGCATACGCCCTTTTTGGCCAAGGGCATCATTGTCAACGCTTTGCCGCTTTTCATGTGCTTTCAAGGCGAGTCGAGTCTGCCTCCTGAAACCTGTTTCCTGCAATTCTGCCTTGCTTTCAAATCCTCCTCGTTGCCTTCCCTCAATATATTTGTGGACGAGAGTTATCATTTATAACTCTGCAGGTTTGTGAGTTGCAGTGCCCCTGAGCTCCATTTGTCAACTCGCTTTTTTGGGAGCTGGCCGCCAAAGCGCAGGATTGCTTCAGGCCGTATACTGGTTCCGGGGGGCAGGCTGAGCCTGTGGTTCATTCTTCTTCCTGATGGGAAAATAGAGTGACCTGTGCCTGTCCCAACACCTAGAGCTAGTCTCTCATTGGTTCCCCCTCTTCCCGTTCATCCTCAGGCCAAATTGCGACCTGTCCGAAACAGGAGGTTAAAGGTGCTGATTCTCCAAGTAGGGAGATTGTTAGTAGAGCGGCTGGAATGGCGAACCCGAGCACAAGGAGAGGAGAAAGGAGGTGCGTTTGAGAAACCTTTCCCGATCACACAGTGTACCATCTTCTGGGTTTCCCACGCATGTTTTCGATGTAGGAAGATGCCCTTGAACCTGGAGATTTGGGACCCACGGCATGGGTACCACGCAGTAGGACTTTAAAGGGTCTGCGTTTGCTCACCCAAGCTCACCAATCCTCTCAGCCCCAAGAGTGTCCAGCCTCATGTCTCATCCAGCTGTGGGTCTAGATATGGTCAATCCAGGTTGCATCAGAGCCCCTGAACGGATTTTGTAAGAATTTCTCTCTCTTTCACTGTCTTTGTTTTATGGGGTTTTTTTTTAAGTAATCTATTTTTATAATGGGGTTTAGCTGCTTTTCACTGCTGTGTTTATGCCGCTTTACACCCTCTTGATGCACTTCCAGAGAGAGATCAATACCTAGGTTTTAAGACTCTTACTAGTCAGATATATTCTTGGGCGGTGAATAGGGGCTGTTGAGTCCAGTTCACTGAGCAGGGAGTAGGTCTTGTCTATTACATATTCGGCTTGTGGAACGGTATCTGAGCTAATTTCAAACCCTTGTTTTATGCATCACCCCACCTCACCTTTCCCGTTAAGCAGCCATAGTGTGTTTTCTAAATGTGTGACTCTGTTCTGTTTTGTAATTCCGTTCAAATGTAGCGATTTTGACATTCCCTCTATAAGTGATATCTTAGGATAAGTGTCTTTTTCTCTGTGACTTATTTCACTGAGAGTCATTGTACCTAAATCCACTCATCCTGCTGCTACTAGCCTTATGACATTGATTTCATGGCTGAGTGATTTTCCATTGTGCCTAAGTACCACAACTTCTTTATCCATTTTTCGCTTTCCTGGGATATTGAAGGTGTACCGAAGTGGAGGTTCTTGGAAACAGAGCAGCCCTAAACTTTGGGGTGCCTGTGTCTTGTTGATTTTTAGGTTTCCCGATTTATACGCCCATGAGTGGAAGTGCCCTATGCTCTCTAAGCTGTGCTTATTACATGTTTCAGGACACACCGTACACTTCTCCAGAGTGGCTGTTGGCAATTTACAGCCCGCCCATCAGCGTAGCAAGGCTCCCATGTCTCCATGGCCTGTCCTGCATTTCTGGTTTTTACACTTTTTTCAGCATGGCCCTTTTGACCGATGGCAAGCGAGACTTCTTTGTAGCGCTGATTTGCCTTTCCGGCTTGCCTGGTTGGCCAAAAAGGGCGTATGCGTTTTTTCCTGAATATATTCAGGAAAAAACGCATACGCCCTTTTTGGCCAAGGGCATCATTGTCAACGCTTTGCCGCTTTTCATGTGCTTTCAAGGCGAGTCGAGTCTGCCTCCTGAAACCTGTTTCCTGCAATTCTGCCTTGCTTTCAAATCCTCCTCGTTGCCTTCCCTCAATATATTTGTGGACGAGAGTTATCATTTATAACTCTGCAGGTTTGTGAGTTGCAGTGCCCCTGAGCTCCATTTGTCAACTCGCTTTTTTGGGAGCTGGCCGCCAAAGCGCAGGATTGCTTCAGGCCGTATACTGGTTCCGGGGGGCAGGCTGAGCCTGTGGTTCATTCTTCTTCCTGATGGGAAAATAGAGTGACCTGTGCCTGTCCCAACACCTAGAGCTAGTCTCTCATTGGTTCCCCCTCTTCCCGTTCATCCTCAGGCCAAATTGCGACCTGTCCGAAACAGGAGGTTAAAGGTGCTGATTCTCCAAGTAGGGAGATTGTTAGTAGAGCGGCTGGAATGGCGAACCCGAGCACAAGGAGAGGAGAAATGAGGTGCGTTTGAGAAACCTTTCCCGATCACACGGTGTACCATCTTCTGGGTTTCCCACGCATGTTTTCGATGTAGGAAGATGCCCTTAAACCTGGAGATTTGGGACCCACGGCATGGGTACCACGCAGTAGGACTTTAAAGGGTCTGCGTTTGCTCACCCAAGCTCACCAATCCTCTCAGCCCCAAGAGTGTCCAGCCTCATGTCTCATCCAGCTGTGGGTCTAGATATGGTCAATCCAGGTTGCATCAGAGCCCCTGAACGGATTTTGGAAGAATTTCTCTCTCTTTCACTGTCTTTGTTTTATGGGGTTTTTTTTTAAGTAATCTATTTTTATAATGGGGTTTAGCTGCTTTTCACTGCTGTGTTTATGCCGCTTTACACCCTCTTGATGCACTTCCAGAGAGAGATCAATACCTAGGTTTTAAGACTCTTACTAGTCAGATATATTCTTGGGCGGTGAATAGGGGCTGTTGAGTCCAGTTCACTGAGCAGGGAGTAGGTCTTGTCTATTACATATTCGGCTTGTGGAACGGTATCTGAGCTAATTTCAAACCCTTGTTTTATGCATCACCCCACCTCACCTTTCCCGTTAAGCAGCCATAGTGTGTTTTCTAAATGTGTGACTCTGTTCTGTTTTGTAATTCCGTTCAAATGTAGCGATTTTGACATTCCCTCTATAAGTGATATCTTAGGATAAGTGTCTTTTTCTCTGTGACTTATTTCACTGAGAGTCATCGTACCTAAATCCACTCATCCTGCTGCTACTAGCCTTATGACATTGATTTCATGGCTGAGTGATATTCCATTGTGCCTAAGTACCACAACTTCTTTATCCATTTTTCGCTTTCCTGGGATATTGAAGGTGTACCGAAGTGGAGGTTCTTGGAAACAGAGCAGCCCTAAACTTTGGGGTGCCTGTGTCTTGTTGATTTTTAGGTTTCCCGATTTATACGCCCATGAGTGGAAGTGCCCTATGCTCTCTAAGCTGTGCTTATTACATGTTTCAGGACACACCGTACACTTCTCCAGAGTGGCTGTTGGCAATTTACAGCCCGCCCATCAGCGTAGCAAGGCTCCCATGTCTCCATGGCCTGTCCTGCATTTCTGGTTTTTACACTTTTTTCAGCATGGCCCTTTTGACCGATGGCAAGCGAGACTTCTTTGTAGCGCTGATTTGCCTTTCCGGCTTGCCTGGTTGGCCAAAAAGGGCGTATGCGTTTTTTCCTGAATATATTCAGGAAAAAACGCATACGCCCTTTTTGGCCAAGGGCATCATTGTCAACGCTTTGCCGCTTTTCATGTGCTTTCAAGGCGAGTCGACTCTGCCTCCTTAAACCTGTTTCCTGCAATTCTGCCTTGCTTTCAAATCCTCCTCGTTGCCTTCCCTCAATATATTTGTGGACGAGAGTTATCATTTATAACTCTGCAGGTTTGTGAGTTGCAGTGCCCCTGAGCTCCATTTGTCAACTCGCTTTTTTGGGAGCTGGCCGCCAAAGCGCAGGATTGCTTCAGGCCGTATACTGGTTCCGGGGGGCAGGCTGAGCCTGTGGTTCATTCTTCTTCCTGATGGGAAAATAGAGTGACCTGTGCCTGTCCCAACACCTAGAGCTAGTCTCTCATTGGTTCCCCCTCTTCCCGTTCATCCTCAGGCCAAATTGCGACCTGTCCGAAACAGGAGGTTAAAGGTGCTGATTCTCCAAGTAGGGAGATTGTTAGTAGAGCGGCTGGAATGGCGAACCCGAGCACAAGGAGAGGAGAAATGAGGTGCGTTTGAGAAACCTTTCCCGATCACACGGTGTACCATCTTCTGGGTTTCCCACGCATGTTTTCGATGTAGGAAGATGCCCTTGAACCTGGAGATTTGGGACCCACGGCATGGGTACCACGCAGTAGGACTTTAAAGGGTCTGCGTTTGCTCACCCAAGCTCACCAATCCTCTCAGCCCCAAGAGTGTCCAGCCTCATGTCTCATCCAGCTGTGGGTCTAGATATGGTCAATCCAGGTTGCATCAGAGCCCCTGAACGGATTTTGTAAGAATTTCTCTCTCTTTCACTGTCTTTGTTTTATGGGTTTTTTTTTTAAGTAATCTATTTTTATAATGGGGTTTAGCTGCTTTTCACTGCTGTGTTTATGCCGCTTTACACCCTCTTGATGCACTTCCAGAGAGAGATCAATACCTAGGTTTTAAGACTCTTACTAGTCAGATATATTCTTGGGCGGTGAATAGGGGCTGTTGAGTCCAGTTCACTGAGCAGGGAGTAGGTCTTGTCTATTACATATTCGGCTTGTGGAACGGTATCTGAGCTAATTTCAAACCCTTGTTTTATGCATCACCCCACCTCACCTTTCCCATTAAGCAGCCATAGTGTGTTTTCTAAATGTGTGACTCTGTTCTGTTTTGTAATTCCGTTCAAGTGTAGCGATTTTGACATTCCCTCTATAAGTGATATCTTAGGATAAGTGTCTTTTTCTCTGTGACTTATTTCACTGAGAGTCATCGTACCTAAATCCACTCATCCTGCTGCTACTAGCCTTATGACATTGATTTCATGGCTGAGTGATATTCCATTGTGCCTAAGTACCACAACTTCTTTATCCATTTTTCGCTTTCCTGGGATATTGAAGGTGTACCGAAGTGGAGGTTCTTGGAAACAGAGCAGCCCTAAACTTTGGGGTGCCTGTGTCTTGTTGATTTTTAGGTTTCCCGATTTATACGCCCATGAGTGGAAGTGCCCTATGCTCTCTAAGCTGTGCTTATTACATGTTTCAGGACACACCGTACACTTCTCCAGAGTGGCTGTTGGCAATTTACAGCCCGCCCATCAGCGTAGCAAGGCTCCCATGTCTCCATGGCCTGTCCTGCATTTCTGGTTTTTACACTTTTTTCAGCATGGCCCTTTTGACCGATGGCAAGCGAGACTTCTTTGTAGCGCTGATTTGCCTTTCCGGCTTGCCTGGTTGGCCAAAAAGGGCGTATGCGTTTTTTCCTGAATATATTCAGGAAAAAACGCATACGCCCTTTTTGGCCAAGGGCATCATTGTCAACGCTTTGCCGCTTTTCATGTGCTTTCAAGGCGAGTCGAGTCTGCCTCCTGAAACCTGTTTCCTGCAATTCTGCCTTGCTTTCAAATCCTCCTCGTTGCCTTCCCTCAATATATTTGTGGACGAGAGTTATCATTTATAACTCTGCAGGTTTGTGAGTTGCAGTGCCCCTGAGCTCCATTTGTCAACTCGCTTTTTTGGGAGCTGGCCGCCAAAGCGCAGGATTGCTTCAGGCCGTATACTGGTTCCGGGGGGCAGGCTGAGCCTGTGGTTCATTCTTCTTCCTGATGGGAAAATAGAGTGACCTGTGCCTGTCCCAACACCTAGAGCTAGTCTCTCATTGGTTCCCCCTCTTCCCGTTCATCCTCAGGCCAAATTGCGACCTGTCCGAAACAGGAGGTTAAAGGTGCTGATTCTCCAAGTAGGGAGATTGTTAGTAGAGCGGCTGGAATGGCGAACCCGAGCACAAGGAGAGGAGAAATGAGGTGCGTTTGAGAAACCTTTCCCGATCACACGGTGTACCATCTTCTGGGTTTCCCACGCATGTTTTCGATGTAGGAAGATGCCCTTGAACCTGGAGATTTGGGACCCACGGCATGGGTACCACGCAGTAGGACTTTAAAGGGTCTGCGTTTGCTCACCCAAGCTCACCAATCCTCTCAGCCCCAAGAGTGTCCAGCCTCATGTCTCATCCAGCTGTGGGTCTAGATATGGTCAATCCAGGTTGCATCAGAGCCCCTGAACGGATTTTGGAAGAATTTCTCTCTCTTTCACTGTCTTTGTTTTATGGGTTTTTTTTTTTTTTAAGTAATCTATTTTTATAATGGGGTTTAGCTGCTTTTCACTGCTGTGTTTATGCCGCTTTACACCCTCTTGATGCACTTCCAGAGAGAGATCAATACCTAGGTTTTAAGACTCTTACTAGTCAGATATATTCTTGGGCGGTGAATAGGGGCTGTTGAGTCCAGTTCACTGAGCAGGGAGTAGGTCTTGTCTATTACATATTCGGCTTGTGGAACGGTATCTGAGCTAATTTCAAACCCTTGTTTTATGCATCACCCCACCTCACCTTTCCCGTTAAGCAGCCATAGTGTGTTTTCTAAATGTGTGACTCTGTTCTGTTTTGTAATTCCGTTCAAGTGTAGCGATTTTGACATTCCCTCTATAAGTGATATCTTAGGATAAGTGTCTTTTTCTCTGTGACTTATTTCACTGAGAGTCATCGTACCTAAATCCACTCATCCTGCTGCTACTAGCCTTATGACATTGATTTCATGGCTGAGTGATGTTCCATTGTGCCTAAGTACCACAACTTCTTTATCCATTTTTCGCTTTCCTGGGATATTGAAGGTGTACCGAAGTGGAGGTTCTTGGAAACAGAGCAGCCCTAAACTTTGGGGTGCCTGTGTCTTGTTGATTTTTAGGTTTCCCGATTTATACGCCCATGAGTGGAAGTGCCCTATGCTCTCTAAGCTGTGCTTATTACATGTTTCAGGACACACCGTACACTTCTCCAGAGTGGCTGTTGGCAATTTACAGCCCGCCCATCAGCGTAGCAAGGCTCCCATGTCTCCATGGCCTGTCCTGCATTTCTGGTTTTTACACTTTTTTCAGCATGGCCCTTTTGACCGATGGCAAGCGAGACTTCTTTGTAGCGCTGATTTGCCTTTCCGGCTTGCCTGGTTGGCCAAAAAGGGCGTATGCGTTTTTTCCTGAATATATTCAGGAAAAAACGCATACGCCCTTTTTGGCCAAGGGCATCATTGTCAACGCTTTGCCGCTTTTCATGTGCTTTCAAGGCGAGTCGACTCTGCCTCCTGAAACCTGTTTCCTGCAATTCTGCCTTGCTTTCAAATCCTCCTCGTTGCCTTCCCTCAATATATTTGTGGACGAGAGTTATCATTTATAACTCTGCAGGTTTGTGAGTTGCAGTGCCCCTGAGCTCCATTTGTCAACTCGCTTTTTTGGGAGCTGGCCGCCAAAGCGCAGGATTGCTTCAGGCCGTATACTGGTTCCGGGGGGCAGGCTGAGCCTGTGGTTCATTCTTCTTCCTGATGGGAAAATAGAGTGACCTGTGCCTGTCCCAACACCTAGAGCTAGTCTCTCATTGGTTCCCCCTCTTCCCGTTCATCCTCAGGCCAAATTGCGACCTGTCCGAAACAGGAGGTTAAAGGTGCTGATTCTCCAAGTAGGGAGATTGTTAGTAGAGCGGCTGGAATGGCGAACCCGAGCACAAGGAGAGGAGAAAGGAGGTGCGTTTGAGAAACCTTTCCCGATCACACGGTGTACCATCTTCTGGGTTTCCCACGCATGTTTTCGATGTAGGAAGATGCCCTTAAACCTGGAGATTTGGGACCCACGGCATGGGTACCACGCAGTAGGACTTTAAAGGGTCTGCGTTTGCTCACCCAAGCTCACCAATCCTCTCAGCCCCAAGAGTGTCCAGCCTCATGTCTCATCCAGCTGTGGGTCTAGATATGGTCAATCCAGGTTGCATCAGAGCCCCTGAACGGATTTTGGAAGAATTTCTCTCTCTTTCACTGTCTTTGTTTTATGGGGTTTTTTTTTTTTAAGTAATCTATTTTTATAATGGGGTTTAGCTGCTTTTCACTGCTGTGTTTATGCCGCTTTACACCCTCTTGATGCACTTCCAGAGAGAGATCAATACCTAGGTTTTAAGACTCTTACTAGTCAGATATATTCTTGGGCGGTGAATAGGGGCTGTTGAGTCCAGTTCACTGAGCAGGGAGTAGGTCTTGTCTATTACATATTCGGCTTGTGGAACGGTATCTGAGCTAATTTCAAACCCTTGTTTTATGCATCACCCCACCTCACCTTTCCCGTTAAGCAGCCATAGTGTGTTTTCTAAATGTGTGACTCTGTTCTGTTTTGTAATTCCGTTCAAATGTAGCGATTTTGACATTCCCTCTATAAGTGATATCTTAGGATAAGTGTCTTTTTCTCTGTGACTTATTTCACTGAGAGTCATCGTACCTAAATCCACTCATCCTGCTGCTACTAGCCTTATGACATTGATTTCATGGCTGAGTGATATTCCATTGTGCCTAAGTACCACAACTTCTTTATCCATTTTTCGCTTTCCTGGGATATTGAAGGTGTACCGAAGTGGAGGTTCTTGGAAACAGAGCAGCCCTAAACTTTGGGGTGCCTGTGTCTTGTTGATTTTTAGGTTTCCCGATTTATACGCCCATGAGTGGAAGTGCCCTATGCTCTCTAAGCTGTGCTTATTACATGTTTCAGGACACACCGTACACTTCTCCAGAGTGGCTGTTGGCAATTTACAGCCCGCCCATCAGCGTAGCAAGGCTCCCATGTCTCCATGGCCTGTCCTGCATTTCTGGTTTTTACACTTTTTTCAGCATGGCCCTTTTGACCGATGGCAAGCGAGACTTCTTTGTAGCGCTGATTTGCCTTTCCGGCTTGCCTGGTTGGCCAAAAAGGGCGTATGCGTTTTTTCCTGAATATATTCAGGAAAAAACGCATACGCCCTTTTTGGCCAAGGGCATCATTGTCAACGCTTTGCCGCTTTTCATGTGCTTTCAAGGCGAGTCGACTCTGCCTCCTGAAACCTGTTTCCTGCAATTCTGCCTTGCTTTCAAATCCTCCTCGTTGCCTTCCCTCAATATATTTGTGGACGAGAGTTATCATTTATAACTCTGCAGGTTTGTGAGTTGCAGTGCCCCTGAGCTCCATTTGTCAACTCGCTTTTTTGGGAGCTGGCTGCCAAAGCGCAGGATTGCTTCAGGCCGTATACTGGTTCCGGGGGGCAGGCTGAGCCTGTGGTTCATTCTTCTTCCTGATGGGAAAATAGAGTGACCTGTGCCTGTCCCAACACCTAGAGCTAGTCTCTCATTGGTTCCCCCTCTTCCCGTTCATCCTCAGGCCAAATTGCGACCTGTCCGAAACAGGAGGTTAAAGGTGCTGATTCTCCAAGTAGGGAGATTGTTAGTAGAGCGGCTGGAATGGCGAACCCGAGCACAAGGAGAGGAGAAATGAGGTGCGTTTGAGAAACCTTTCCCGATCACACGGTGTACCATCTTCTGGGTTTCCCACGCATGTTTTCGATGTAGGAAGATGCCCTTGAACCTGGAGATTTGGGACCCACGGCATGGGTACCACGCAGTAGGACTTTAAAGGGTCTGCGTTTGCTCACCCAAGCTCACCAATCCTCTCAGCCCCAAGAGTGTCCAGCCTCATGTCTCATCCAGCTGTGGGTCTAGATATGGTCAATCCAGGTTGCATCAGAGCCCCTGAACGGATTTTGTAAGAATTTCTCTCTCTTTCACTGTCTTTGTTTTATGGGTTTTTTTTTTAAGTAATCTATTTTTATAATGGGGTTTAGCTGCTTTTCACTGCTGTGTTTATGCCGCTTTACACCCTCTTGATGCACTTCCAGAGAGAGATCAATACCTAGGTTTTAAGACTCTTACTAGTCAGATATATTCTTGGGCGGTGAATAGGGGCTGTTGAGTCCAGTTCACTGAGCAGGGAGTAGGTCTTGTCTATTACATATTCGGCTTGTGGAACGGTATCTGAGCTAATTTCAAACCCTTGTTTTATGCATCACCCCACCTCACCTTTCCCATTAAGCAGCCATAGTGTGTTTTCTAAATGTGTGACTCTGTTCTGTTTTGTAATTCCGTTCAAGTGTAGCGATTTTGACATTCCCTCTATAAGTGATATCTTAGGATAAGTGTCTTTTTCTCTGTGACTTATTTCACTGAGAGTCATCGTACCTAAATCCACTCATCCTGCTGCTACTAGCCTTATGACATTGATTTCATGGCTGAGTGATATTCCATTGTGCCTAAGTACCACAACTTCTTTATCCATTTTTCGCTTTCCTGGGATATTGAAGGTGTACCGAAGTGGAGGTTCTTGGAAACAGAGCAGCCCTAAACTTTGGGGTGCCTGTGTCTTGTTGATTTTTAGGTTTCCCGATTTATACGCCCATGAGTGGAAGTGCCCTATGCTCTCTAAGCTGTGCTTATTACATGTTTCAGGACACACCGTACACTTCTCCAGAGTGGCTGTTGGCAATTTACAGCCCGCCCATCAGCGTAGCAAGGCTCCCATGTCTCCATGGCCTGTCCTGCATTTCTGGTTTTTACACTTTTTTCAGCATGGCCCTTTTGACCGATGGCAAGCGAGACTTCTTTGTAGCGCTGATTTGCCTTTCCGGCTTGCCTGGTTGGCCAAAAAGGGCGTATGCGTTTTTTCCTGAATATATTCAGGAAAAAACGCATACGCCCTTTTTGGCCAAGGGCATCATTGTCAACGCTTTGCCGCTTTTCATGTGCTTTCAAGGCGAGTCGAGTCTGCCTCCTGAAACCTGTTTCCTGCAATTCTGCCTTGCTTTCAAATCCTCCTCGTTGCCTTCCCTCAATATATTTGTGGACGAGAGTTATCATTTATAACTCTGCAGGTTTGTGAGTTGCAGTGCCCCTGAGCTCCATTTGTCAACTCGCTTTTTTGGGAGCTGGCCGCCAAAGCGCAGGATTGCTTCAGGCCGTATACTGGTTCCGGGGGGCAGGCTGAGCCTGTGGTTCATTCTTCTTCCTGATGGGAAAATAGAGTGACCTGTGCCTGTCCCAACACCTAGAGCTAGTCTCTCATTGGTTCCCCCTCTTCCCGTTCATCCTCAGGCCAAATTGCGACCTGTCCGAAACAGGAGGTTAAAGGTGCTGATTCTCCAAGTAGGGAGATTGTTAGTAGAGCGGCTGGAATGGCGAACCCGAGCACAAGGAGAGGAGAAATGAGGTGCGTTTGAGAAACCTTTCCCGATCACACGGTGTACCATCTTCTGGGTTTCCCACGCATGTTTTCGATGTAGGAAGATGCCCTTAAACCTGGAGATTTGGGACCCACGGCATGGGTACCACGCAGTAGGACTTTAAAGGGTCTGCGTTTGCTCACCCAAGCTCACCAATCCTCTCAGCCCCAAGAGTGTCCAGCCTCATGTCTCATCCAGCTGTGGGTCTAGATATGGTCAATCCAGGTTGCATCAGAGCCCCTGAACGGATTTTGGAAGAATTTCTCTCTCTTTCACTGTCTTTGTTTTATGGGTTTTTTTTTTTTTTAAGTAATCTATTTTTATAATGGGGTTTAGCTGCTTTTCACTGCTGTGTTTATGCCGCTTTACACCCTCTTGATGCACTTCCAGAGAGAGATCAATACCTAGGTTTTAAGACTCTTACTAGTCAGATATATTCTTGGGCGGTGAATAGGGGCTGTTGAGTCCAGTTCACTGAGCAGGGAGTAGGTCTTGTCTATTACATATTCGGCTTGTGGAACGGTATCTGAGCTAATTTCAAACCCTTGTTTTATGCATCACCCCACCTCACCTTTCCCGTTAAGCAGCCATAGTGTGTTTTCTAAATGTGTGACTCTGCTCTGTTTTGTAATTCCGTTCAAGTGTAGCGATTTTGACATTCCCTCTATAAGTGATATCTTAGGATAAGTGTCTTTTTCTCTGTGACTTATTTCACTGAGAGTCATCGTACCTAAATCCACTCATCCTGCTGCTACTAGCCTTATGACATTGATTTCATGGCTGAGTGATGTTCCATTGTGCCTAAGTACCACAACTTCTTTATCCATTTTTCGCTTTCCTGGGATATTGAAGGTGTACCGAAGTGGAGGTTCTTGGAAACAGAGCAGCCCTAAACTTTGGGGTGCCTGTGTCTTGTTGATTTTTAGGTTTCCCGATTTATACGCCCATGAGTGGAAGTGCCCTATGCTCTCTAAGCTGTGCTTATTACATGTTTCAGGACACACCGTACACTTCTCCAGAGTGGCTGTTGGCAATTTACAGCCCGCCCATCAGCGTAGCAAGGCTCCCATGTCTCCATGGCCTGTCCTGCATTTCTGGTTTTTACACTTTTTTCAGCATGGCCCTTTTGACCGATGGCAAGCGAGACTTCTTTGTAGCGCTGATTTGCCTTTCCGGCTTGCCTGGTTGGCCAAAAAGGGCGTATGCGTTTTTTCCTGAATATATTCAGGAAAAAACGCATACGCCCTTTTTGGCCAAGGGCATCATTGTCAACGCTTTGCCGCTTTTCATGTGCTTTCAAGGCGAGTCGACTCTGCCTCCTGAAACCTGTTTCCTGCAATTCTGCCTTGCTTTCAAATCCTCCTCGTTGCCTTCCCTCAATATATTTGTGGACGAGAGTTATCATTTATAACTCTGCAGGTTTGTGAGTTGCAGTGCCCCTGAGCTCCATTTGTCAACTCGCTTTTTTGGGAGCTGGCCGCCAAAGCGCAGGATTGCTTCAGGCCGTATACTGGTTCCGGGGGGCAGGCTGAGCCTGTGGTTCATTCTTCTTCCTGATGGGAAAATAGAGTGACCTGTGCCTGTCCCAACACCTAGAGCTAGTCTCTCATTGGTTCCCCCTCTTCCCGTTCATCCTCAGGCCAAATTGCGACCTGTCCGAAACAGGAGGTTAAAGGTGCTGATTCTCCAAGTAGGGAGATTGTTAGTAGAGCGGCTGGAATGGCGAACCCGAGCACAAGGAGAGGAGAAAGGAGGTGCGTTTGAGAAACCTTTCCCGATCACACGGTGTACCATCTTCTGGGTTTCCCACGCATGTTTTCGATGTAGGAAGATGCCCTTAAACCTGGAGATTTGGGACCCACGGCATGGGTACCACGCAGTAGGACTTTAAAGGGTCTGCGTTTGCTCACCCAAGCTCACCAATCCTCTCAGCCCCAAGAGTGTCCAGCCTCATGTCTCATCCAGCTGTGGGTCTAGATATGGTCAATCCAGGTTGCATCAGAGCCCCTGAACGGATTTTGGAAGAATTTCTCTCTCTTTCACTGTCTTTGTTTTATGGGGTTTTTTTTTTTTAAGTAATCTATTTTTATAATGGGGTTTAGCTGCTTTTCACTGCTGTGTTTATGCCGCTTTACACCCTCTTGATGCACTTCCAGAGAGAGATCAATACCTAGGTTTTAAGACTCTTACTAGTCAGATATATTCTTGGGCGGTGAATAGGGGCTGTTGAGTCCAGTTCACTGAGCAGGGAGTAGGTCTTGTCTATTACATATTCGGCTTGTGGAACGGTATCTGAGCTAATTTCAAACCCTTGTTTTATGCATCACCCCACCTCACCTTTCCCGTTAAGCAGCCATAGTGTGTTTTCTAAATGTGTGACTCTGTTCTGTTTTGTAATTCCGTTCAAATGTAGCGATTTTGACATTCCCTCTATAAGTGATATCTTAGGATAAGTGTCTTTTTCTCTGTGACTTATTTCACTGAGAGTCATCGTACCTAAATCCACTCATCCTGCTGCTACTAGCCTTATGACATTGATTTCATGGCTGAGTGATATTCCATTGTGCCTAAGTACCACAACTTCTTTATCCATTTTTCGCTTTCCTGGGATATTGAAGGTGTACCGAAGTGGAGGTTCTTGGAAACAGAGCAGCCCTAAACTTTGGGGTGCCTGTGTCTTGTTGATTTTTAGGTTTCCCGATTTATACGCCCATGAGTGGAAGTGCCCTATGCTCTCTAAGCTGTGCTTATTACATGTTTCAGGACACACCGTACACTTCTCCAGAGTGGCTGTTGGCAATTTACAGCCCGCCCATCAGCGTAGCAAGGCTCCCATGTCTCCATGGCCTGTCCTGCATTTCTGGTTTTTACACTTTTTTCAGCATGGCCCTTTTGACCGATGGCAAGCGAGACTTCTTTGTAGCGCTGATTTGCCTTTCCGGCTTGCCTGGTTGGCCAAAAAGGGCGTATGCGTTTTTTCCTGAATATATTCAGGAAAAAACGCATACGCCCTTTTTGGCCAAGGGCATCATTGTCAACGCTTTGCCGCTTTTCATGTGCTTTCAAGGCGAGTCGAGTCTGCCTCCTGAAACCTGTTTCCTGCAATTCTGCCTTGCTTTCAAATCCTCCTCGTTGCCTTCCCTCAATATATTTGTGGACGAGAGTTATCATTTATAACTCTGCAGGTTTGTGAGTTGCAGTGCCCCTGAGCTCCATTTGTCAACTCGCTTTTTTGGGAGCTGGCCGCCAAAGCGCAGGATTGCTTCAGGCCGTATACTGGTTCCGGGGGGCAGGCTGAGCCTGTGGTTCATTCTTCTTCCTGATGGGAAAATAGAGTGACCTGTGCCTGTCCCAACACCTAGAGCTAGTCTCTCATTGGTTCCCCCTCTTCCCGTTCATCCTCAGGCCAAATTGCGACCTGTCCGAAACAGGAGGTTAAAGGTGCTGATTCTCCAAGTAGGGAGATTGTTAGTAGAGCGGCTGGAATGGCGAACCCGAGCACAAGGAGAGGAGAAATGAGGTGCGTTTGAGAAACCTTTCCCGATCACACGGTGTACCATCTTCTGGGTTTCCCACGCATGTTTTCGATGTAGGAAGGTGCCCTTAAACCTGGAGATTTGGGACCCACGGCATGGGTACCACGCAGTAGGACTTTAAAGGGTCTGCGTTTGCTCACCCAAGCTCACCAATCCTCTCAGCCCCAAGAGTGTCCAGCCTCATGTCTCATCCAGCTGTGGGTCTAGATATGGTCAATCCAGGTTGCATCAGAGCCCCTGAACGGATTTTGTAAGAATTTCTCTCTCTTTCACTGTCTTTGTTTTATGGGGTTTTTTTTTAAGTAATCTATTTTTATAATGGGGTTTAGCTGCTTTTCACTGCTGTGTTTATGCCGCTTTACACCCTCTTGATGCACTTCCAGAGAGAGATCAATACCTAGGTTTTAAGACTCTTACTAGTCAGATATATTCTTGGGCGGTGAATAGGGGCTGTTGAGTCCAGTTCACTGAGCAGGGAGTAGGTCTTGTCTATTACATATTCGGCTTGTGGAACGGTATCTGAGCTAATTTCAAACCCTTGTTTTATGCATCACCCCACCTCACCTTTCCCGTTAAGCAGCCATAGTGTGTTTTCTAAATGTGTGACTCTGTTCTGTTTTGTAATTCCGTTCAAGTGTAGCGATTTTGACATTCCCTCTATAAGTGATATCTTAGGATAAGTGTCTTTTTCTCTGTGACTTATTTCACTGAGAGTCATCGTACCTAAATCCACTCATCCTGCTGCTACTAGCCTTATGACATTGATTTCATGGCTGAGTGATATTCCATTGTGCCTAAGTACCACAACTTCTTTATCCATTTTTCGCTTTCCTGGGATATTGAAGGTGTAGCGAAGTGGAGGTTCTTGGAAACAGAGCAGCCCTAAACTTTGGGGTGCCTGTGTCTTGTTGATTTTTAGGTTTCCCGATTTATACGCCCATGAGTGGAAGTGCCCTATGCTCTCTAAGCTGTGCTTATTAGATGTTTCAGGACACACCGTACACTTCTCCAGAGTGGCTGTTGGCAATTTACAGCCCGCCCATCAGCGTAGCAAGGCTCCCATGTCTCCATGGCCTGTCCTGCATTTCTGGTTTTTACACTTTTTTCAGCATGGCCCTTTTGACCGATGGCAAGCGAGACTTCTTTGTAGCGCTGATTTGCCTTTCCGGCTTGCCTGGTTGGCCAAAAAGGGCGTATGCGTTTTTTCCTGAATATATTCAGGAAAAAACGCATACGCCCTTTTTGGCCAAGGGCATCATTGTCAACGCTTTGCCGCTTTTCATGTGCTTTCAAGGCGAGTCGAGTCTGCCTCCTGAAACCTGTTTCCTGCAATTCTGCCTTGCTTTCAAATCCTCCTCGTTGCCTTCCGTCAATATATTTGTGGACGAGAGTTATCATTTATAACTCTGCAGGTTTGTGAGTTGCAGTGCCCCTGAGCTCCATTTGTCAACTCGCTTTTTTGGGAGCTGGCCGCCAAAGCGCAGGATTGCTTCAGGCCGTATACTGGTTCCGGGGGGCAGGCTGAGCCTGTGGTTCATTCTTCTTCCTGATGGGAAAATAGAGTGACCTGTGCCTGTCCCAACACCTAGAGCTAGTCTCTCATTGGTTCCCCCTCTTCCCGTTCATCCTCAGGCCAAATTGCGACCTGTCCGAAACAGGAGGTTAAAGGTGCTGATTCTCCAAGTAGGGAGATTGTTAGTAGAGCGGCTGGAATGGCGAACCCGAGCACAAGGAGAGGAGAAATGAGGTGCGTTTGAGAAACCTTTCCCGATCACACGGTGTACCATCTTCTGGGTTTCCCACGCATGTTTTCGATGTCGGAAGATGCCCTTGAACCTGGAGATTTGGGACCCACGGCATGGGTACCACGCAGTAGGACTTTAAAGGGTCTGCGTTTGCTCACCCAAGCTCACCAATCCTCTCAGCCCCAAGAGTGTCCAGCCTCATGTCTCATCCAGCTGTGGGTCTAGATATGGTCAATCCAGGTTGCATCAGAGCCCCTGAACGGATTTTGTAAGAATTTCTCTCTCTTTCACTGTCTTTGTTTTATGGGTTTTTTTTTTAAGTAATCTATTTTTATAATGGGGTTTAGCTGCTTTTCACTGCTGTGTTTATGCCGCTTTACACCCTCTTGATGCACTTCCAGAGAGAGATCAATACCTAGGTTTTAAGACTCTTACTAGTCAGATATATTCTTGGGCGGTGAATAGGGGCTGTTGAGTCCAGTTCACTGAGCAGGGAGTAGGTCTTGTCTATTACATATTCGGCTTGTGGAACGGTATCTGAGCTAATTTCAAACCCTTGTTTTATGCATCACCCCACCTCACCTTTCCCATTAAGCAGCCATAGTGTGTTTTCTAAATGTGTGACTCTGTTCTGTTTTGTAATTCCGTTCAAGTGTAGCGATTTTGACATTCCCTCTATAAGTGATATCTTAGGATAAGTGTCTTTTTCTCTGTGACTTATTTCACTGAGAGTCATCGTACCTAAATCCACTCATCCTGCTGCTACTAGCCTTATGACATTGATTTCATGGCTGAGTGATATTCCATTGTGCCTAAGTACCACAACTTCTTTATCCATTTTTCGCTTTCCTGGGATATTGAAGGTGTACCGAAGTGGAGGTTCTTGGAAACAGAGCAGCCCTAAACTTTGGGGTGCCTGTGTCTTGTTGATTTTTAGGTTTCCCGATTTATACGCCCATGAGTGGAAGTGCCCTATGCTCTCTAAGCTGTGCTTATTACATGTTTCAGGACACACCGTACACTTCTCCAGAGTGGCTGTTGGCAATTTACAGCCCGCCCATCAGCGTAGCAAGGCTCCCATGTCTCCATGGCCTGTCCTGCATTTCTGGTTTTTACACTTTTTTCAGCATGGCCCTTTTGACCGATGGCAAGCGAGACTTCTTTGTAGCGCTGATTTGCCTTTCCGGCTTGCCTGGTTGGCCAAAAAGGGCGTATGCGTTTTTTCCTGAATATATTCAGGAAAAAACGCATACGCCCTTTTTGGCCAAGGGCATCATTGTCAACGCTTTGCCGCTTTTCATGTGCTTTCAAGGCGAGTCGAGTCTGCCTCCTGAAACCTGTTTCCTGCAATTCTGCCTTGCTTTCAAATCCTCCTCGTTGCCTTCCGTCAATATATTTGTGGACGAGAGTTATCATTTATAACTCTGCAGGTTTGTGAGTTGCAGTGCCCCTGAGCTCCATTTGTCAACTCGCTTTTTTGGGAGCTGGCCGCCAAAGCGCAGGATTGCTTCAGGCCGTATACTGGTTCCGGGGGGCAGGCTGAGCCTGTGGTTCATTCTTCTTCCTGATGGGAAAATAGAGTGACCTGTGCCTGTCCCAACACCTAGAGCTAGTCTCTCATTGGTTCCCCCTCTTCCCGTTCATCCTCAGGCCAAATTGCGACCTGTCCGAAACAGGAGGTTAAAGGTGCTGATTCTCCAAGTAGGGAGATTGTTAGTAGAGCGGCTGGAATGGCGAACCCGAGCACAAGGAGAGGAGAAATGAGGTGCGTTTGAGAAACCTCTCCCGATCACACGGTGTACCATCTTCTGGGTTTCCCACGCATGTTTTCGATGTCGGAAGATGCCCTTGAACCTGGAGATTTGGGACCCACGGCATGGGTACCACGCAGTAGGACTTTAAAGGGTCTGCGTTTGCTCACCCAAGCTCACCAATCCTCTCAGCCCCAAGAGTGTCCAGCCTCATGTCTCATCCAGCTGTGGGTCTAGATATGGTCAATCCAGGTTGCATCAGAGCCCCTGAACGGATTTTGTAAGAATTTCTCTCTCTTTCACTGTCTTTGTTTTATGGGTTTTTTTTTTAAGTAATCTATTTTTATAATGGGGTTTAGCTGCTTTTCACTGCTGTGTTTATGCCGCTTTACACCCTCTTGATGCACTTCCAGAGAGAGATCAATACCTAGGTTTTAAGACTCTTACTAGTCAGATATATTCTTGGGCGGTGAATAGGGGCTGTTGAGTCCAGTTCACTGAGCAGGGAGTAGGTCTTGTCTATTACATATTCGGCTTGTGGAACGGTATCTGAGCTAATTTCAAACCCTTGTTTTATGCATCACCCCACCTCACCTTTCCCATTAAGCAGCCATAGTGTGTTTTCTAAATGTGTGACTCTGTTCTGTTTTGTAATTCCGTTCAAGTGTAGCGATTTTGACATTCCCTCTATAAGTGATATCTTAGGATAAGTGTCTTTTTCTCTGTGACTTATTTCACTGAGAGTCATCGTACCTAAATCCACTCATCCTGCTGCTACTAGCCTTATGACATTGATTTCATGGCTGAGTGATATTCCATTGTGCCTAAGTACCACAACTTCTTTATCCATTTTTCGCTTTCCTGGGATATTGAAGGTGTACCGAAGTGGAGGTTCTTGGAAACAGAGCAGCCCTAAACTTTGGGGTGCCTGTGTCTTGTTGATTTTTAGGTTTCCCGATTTATACGCCCATGAGTGGAAGTGCCCTATGCTCTCTAAGCTGTGCTTATTACATGTTTCAGGACACACCGTACACTTCTCCAGAGTGGCTGTTGGCAATTTACAGCCCGCCCATCAGCGTAGCAAGGCTCCCATGTCTCCATGGCCTGTCCTGCATTTCTGGTTTTTACACTTTTTTCAGCATGGCCCTTTTGACCGATGGCAAGCGAGACTTCTTTGTAGCGCTGATTTGCCTTTCCGGCTTGCCTGGTTGGCCAAAAAGGGCGTATGCGTTTTTTCCTGAATATATTCAGGAAAAAACGCATACGCCCTTTTTGGCCAAGGGCATCATTGTCAACGCTTTGCCGCTTTTCATGTGCTTTCAAGGCGAGTCGAGTCTGCCTCCTGAAACCTGTTTCCTGCAATTCTGCCTTGCTTTCAAATCCTCCTCGTTGCCTTCCCTCAATATATTTGTGGACGAGAGTTATCATTTATAACTCTGCAGGTTTGTGAGTTGCAGTGCCCCTGAGCTCCATTTGTCAACTCGCTTTTTTGGGAGCTGGCCGCCAAAGCGCAGGATTGCTTCAGGCCGTATACTGGTTCCGGGGGGCAGGCTGAGCCTGTGGTTCATTCTTCTTCCTGATGGGAAAATAGAGTGACCTGTGCCTGTCCCAACACCTAGAGCTAGTCTCTCATTGGTTCCCCCTCTTCCCGTTCATCCTCAGGCCAAATTGCGACCTGTCCGAAACAGGAGGTTAAAGGTGCTGATTCTCCAAGTAGGGAGATTGTTAGTAGAGCGGCTGGAATGGCGAACCCGAGCACAAGGAGAGGAGAAATGAGGTGCGTTTGAGAAACCTTTCCCGATCACACGGTGTACCATCTTCTGGGTTTCCCACGCATGTTTTCGATGTAGGAAGATGCCCTTGAACCTGGAGATTTGGGACCCACGGCATGGGTACCACGCAGTAGGACTTTAAAGGGTCTGCGTTTGCTCACCCAAGCTCACCAATCCTCTCAGCCCCAAGAGTGTCCAGCCTCATGTCTCATCCAGCTGTGGGTCTAGATATGGTCAATCCAGGTTGCATCAGAGCCCCTGAACGGATTTTGTAAGAATTTCTCTCTCTTTCACTGTCTTTGTTTTATGGGGTTTTTTTTAAGTAATCTATTTTTATAATGGGGTTTAGCTGCTTTTCACTGCTGTGTTTATGCCGCTTTACACCCTCTTGATGCACTTCCAGAGAGAGATCAATACCTAGGTTTTAAGACTCTTACTAGTCAGATATATTCTTGGGCGGTGAATAGGGGCTGTTGAGTCCAGTTCACTGAGCAGGGAGTAGGTCTTGTCTATTACATATTCGGCTTGTGGAACGGTATCTGAGCTAATTTCAAACCCTTGTTTTATGCATCACCCCACCTCACCTTTCCCGTTAAGCAGCCATAGTGTGTTTTCTAAATGTGTGACTCTGTTCTGTTTTGTAATTCCGTTCAAGTGTAGCGATTTTGACATTCCCTCTATAAGTGATATCTTAGGATAAGTGTCTTTTTCTCTGTGACTTATTTCACTGAGAGTCATCGTACCTAAATCCACTCATCCTGCTGCTACTAGCCTTATGACATTGATTTCATGGCTGAGTGATATTCCATTGTGCCTAAGTACCACAACTTCTTTATCCATTTTTCGCTTTCCTGGGATATTGAAGGTGTACCGAAGTGGAGGTTCTTGGAAACAGAGCAGCCCTAAACTTTGGGGTGCCTGTGTCTTGTTGATTTTTAGGTTTCCCGATTTATACGCCCATGAGTGGAAGTGCCCTATGCTCTCTAAGCTGTGCTTATTACATGTTTCAGGACACACCGTACACTTCTCCAGAGTGGCTGTTGGCAATTTACAGCCCGCCCATCAGCGTAGCAAGGCTCCCATGTCTCCATGGCCTGTCCTGCATTTCTGGTTTTTACACTTTTTTCAGCATGGCCCTTTTGACCGATGGCAAGCGAGACTTCTTTGTAGCGCTGATTTGCCTTTCCGGCTTGCCTGGTTGGCCGAAAAGGGCGTATGCGTTTTTTCCTGAATATATTCAGGAAAAAACGCATACGCCCTTTTTGGCCAAGGGCATCATTGTCAACGCTTTGCCGCTTTTCATGTGCTTTCAAGGCGAGTCGAGTCTGCCTCCTGAAACCTGTTTCCTGCAATTCTGCCTTGCTTTCAAATCCTCCTCGTTGCCTTCCGTCAATATATTTGTGGACGAGAGTTATCATTTATAACTCTGCAGGTTTGTGAGTTGCAGTGCCCCTGAGCTCCATTTGTCAACTCGCTTTTTTGGGAGCTGGCCGCCAAAGCGCAGGATTGCTTCAGGCCGTATACTGGTTCCGGGGGACAGGCTGAGCCTGTGGTTCATTCTTCTTCCTGATGGGAAAATAGAGTGACCTGTGCCTGTCCCAACACCTAGAGCTAGTCTCTCATTGGTTTCCCCTCTTCCCGTTCATCCTCAGGCCAAATTGCGACCTGTCCGAAACAGGAGGTTAAAGGTGCTGATTCTCCAAGTAGGGAGATTGTTAGTAGAGCGGCTGGAATGGCGAACCCGAGCACAAGGAGAGGAGAAATGAGGTGCGTTTGAGAAACCTTTCCCGATCACACGGTGTACCATCTTCTGGGTTTCCCACGCATGTTTTCGATGTAGGAAGATGCCCTTGAACCTGGAGATTTGGGACCCACGGCATGGGTACCACGCAGTAGGACTTTAAAGGGTCTGCGTTTGCTCACCCAAGCTCACCAATCCTCTCAGCCCCAAGAGTGTCCAGCCTCATGTCTCATCCAGCTGTGGGTCTAGATATGGTCAATCCAGGTTGCATCAGAGCCCCTGAACGGATTTTGTAAGAATTTCTCTCTCTTTCACTGTCTTTGTTTTATGGGGTTTTTTTTTAAGTAATCTATTTTTATAATGGGGTTTAGCTGCTTTTCACTGCTGTGTTTATGCCGCTTTACACCCTCTTGATGCACTTCCAGAGAGAGATCAATACCTAGGTTTTAAGACTCTTACTAGTCAGATATATTCTTGGGCGGTGAATAGGGGCTGTTGAGTCCAGTTCACTGAGCAGGGAGTAGGTCTTGTCTATTACATATTCGGCTTGTGGAACGGTATCTGAGCTAATTTCAAACCCTTGTTTTATGCATCACCCCACCTCACCTTTCCCGTTAAGCAGCCATAGTGTGTTTTCTAAATGTGTGACTCTGTTCTGTTTTGTAATTCCGTTCAAATGTAGCGATTTTGACATTCCCTCTATAAGTGATATCTTAGGATAAGTGTCTTTTTCTCTGTGACTTATTTCACTGAGAGTCATCGTACCTAAATCCACTCATCCTGCTGCTACTAGCCTTATGACATTGATTTCATGGCTGAGTGATATTCCATTGTGCCTAAGTACCACAACTTCTTTATCCATTTTTCGCTTTCCTGGGATATTGAAGGTGTACCGAAGTGGAGGTTCTTGGAAACAGAGCAGCCCTAAACTTTGGGGTGCCTGTGTCTTGTTGATTTTTAGGTTTCCCGATTTATACGCCCATGAGTGGAAGTGCCCTATGCTCTCTAAGCTGTGCTTATTACATGTTTCAGGACACACCGTACACTTCTCCAGAGTGGCTGTTGGCAATTTACAGCCCGCCCATCAGCGTAGCAAGGCTCCCATGTCTCCATGGCCTGTCCTGCATTTCTGGTTTTTACACTTTTTTCAGCATGGCCCTTTTGACCGATGGCAAGCGAGACTTCTTTGTAGCGCTGATTTGCCTTTCCGGCTTGCCTGGTTGGCCAAAAAGGGCGTATGCGTTTTTTCCTGAATATATTCAGGAAAAAACGCATACGCCCTTTTTGGCCAAGGGCATCATTGTCAACGCTTTGCCGCTTTTCATGTGCTTTCAAGGCGAGTCGACTCTGCCTCCTTAAACCTGTTTCCTGCAATTCTGCCTTGCTTTCAAATCCTCCTCGTTGCCTTCCCTCAATATATTTGTGGACGAGAGTTATCATTTATAACTCTGCAGGTTTGTGAGTTGCAGTGCCCCTGAGCTCCGTTTGTCAACTCGCTTTTTTGGGAGCTGGCCGCCAAAGCGCAGGATTGCTTCAGGCCGTATTCTGGTTCCGGGGGGCAGGCTGAGCCTGTGGTTCATTCTTCTTCCTGATGGGAAAATAGAGTGACCTGTGCCTGTCCCAACACCTAGAGCTAGTCTCTCATTGGTTTCCCCTCTTCCCGTTCATCCTCAGGCCAAATTGCGACCTGTCCGAAACAGGAGGTTAAAGGTGCTGATTCTCCAAGTAGGGAGATTGTTAGTAGAGCGGCTGGAATGGCGAACCCGAGCACAAGGAGAGGAGAAATGAGGTGCGTTTGAGAAACCTTTCCCGATCACACGGTGTACCATCTTCTGGGTTTCCCACGCATGTTTTCGATGTAGGAAGATGCCCTTGAACCTGGAGATTTGGGACCCACGGCATGGGTACCACGCAGTAGGACTTTAAAGGGTCTGCGTTTGCTCACCCAAGCTCACCAATCCTCTCAGCCCCAAGAGTGTCCAGCCTCATGTCTCATCCAGCTGTGGGTCTAGATATGGTCAATCCAGGTTGCATCAGAGCCCCTGAACGGATTTTGTAAGAATTTCTCTCTCTTTCACTGTCTTTGTTTTATGGGGTTTTTTTTTAAGTAATCTATTTTTATAATGGGGTTTAGCTGCTTTTCACTGCTGTGTTTATGCCGCTTTACACCCTCTTGATGCACTTCCAGAGAGAGATCAATACCTAGGTTTTAAGACTCTTACTAGTCAGATATATTCTTGGGCGGTGAATAGGGGCTGTTGAGTCCAGTTCACTGAGCAGGGAGTAGGTCTTGTCTATTACATATTCGGCTTGTGGAACGGTATCTGAGCTAATTTCAAACCCTTGTTTTATGCATCACCCCACCTCACCTTTCCCGTTAAGCAGCCATAGTGTGTTTTCTAAATGTGTGACTCTGTTCTGTTTTGTAATTCCGTTCAAATGTAGCGATTTTGACATTCCCTCTATAAGTGATATCTTAGGATAAGTGTCTTTTTCTCTGTGACTTATTTCACTGAGAGTCATCGTACCTAAATCCACTCATCCTGCTGCTACTAGCCTTATGACATTGATTTCATGGCTGAGTGATATTCCATTGTGCCTAAGTACCACAACTTCTTTATCCATTTTTCGCTTTCCTGGGATATTGAAGGTGTACCGAAGTGGAGGTTCTTGGAAACAGAGCAGCCCTAAACTTTGGGGTGCCTGTGTCTTGTTGATTTTTAGGTTTCCCGATTTATACGCCCATGAGTGGAAGTGCCCTATGCTCTCTAAGCTGTGCTTATTACATGTTTCAGGACACACCGTACACTTCTCCAGAGTGGCTGTTGGCAATTTACAGCCCGCCCATCAGCGTAGCAAGGCTCCCATGTCTCCATGGCCTGTCCTGCATTTCTGGTTTTTACACTTTTTTCAGCATGGCCCTTTTGACCGATGGCAAGCGAGACTTCTTTGTAGCGCTGATTTGCCTTTCCGGCTTGCCTGGTTGGCCAAAAAGGGCGTATGCGTTTTTTCCTGAATATATTCAGGAAAAAACGCATACGCCCTTTTTGGCCAAGGGCATCATTGTCAACGCTTTGCCGCTTTTCATGTGCTTTCAAGGCGAGTCGAGTCTGCCTCCTGAAACCTGTTTCCTGCAATTCTGCCTTGCTTTCAAATCCTCCTCGTTGCCTTCCGTCAATATATTTGTGGACGAGAGTTATCATTTATAACTCTGCAGGTTTGTGAGTTGCAGTGCCCCTGAGCTCCATTTGTCAACTCGCTTTTTTGGGAGCTGGCCGCCAAAGCGCAGGATTGCTTCAGGCCGTATACTGGTTCCGGGGGGCAGGCTGAGCCTGTGGTTCATTCTTCTTCCTGATGGGAAAATAGAGTGACCTGTGCCTGTCCCAACACCTAGAGCTAGTCTCTCATTGGTTCCCCCTCTTCCCGTTCATCCTCAGGCCAAATTGCGACCTGTCCGAAACAGGAGGTTAAAGGTGCTGATTCTCCAAGTAGGGAGATTGTTAGTAGAGCGGCTGGAATGGCGAACCCGAGCACAAGGAGAGGAGAAATGAGGTGCGTTTGAGAAACCTTTCCCGATCACACGGTGTACCATCTTCTGGGTTTCCCACGCATGTTTTCGATGTCGGAAGATGCCCTTGAACCTGGAGATTTGGGACCCACGGCATGGGTACCACGCAGTAGGACTTTAAAGGGTCTGCGTTTGCTCACCCAAGCTCACCAATCCTCTCAGCCCCAAGAGTGTCCAGCCTCATGTCTCATCCAGCTGTGGGTCTAGATATGGTCAATCCAGGTTGCATCAGAGCCCCTGAACGGATTTTGTAAGAATTTCTCTCTCTTTCACTGTCTTTGTTTTATGGGTTTTTTTTTTAAGTAATCTATTTTTATAATGGGGTTTAGCTGCTTTTCACTGCTGTGTTTATGCCGCTTTACACCCTCTTGATGCACTTCCAGAGAGAGATCAATACCTAGGTTTTAAGACTCTTACTAGTCAGATATATTCTTGGGCGGTGAATAGGGGCTGTTGAGTCCAGTTCACTGAGCAGGGAGTAGGTCTTGTCTATTACATATTCGGCTTGTGGAACGGTATCTGAGCTAATTTCAAACCCTTGTTTTATGCATCACCCCACCTCACCTTTCCCATTAAGCAGCCATAGTGTGTTTTCTAAATGTGTGACTCTGTTCTGTTTTGTAATTCCGTTCAAGTGTAGCGATTTTGACATTCCCTCTATAAGTGATATCTTAGGATAAGTGTCTTTTTCTCTGTGACTTATTTCACTGAGAGTCATCGTACCTAAATCCACTCATCCTGCTGCTACTAGCCTTATGACATTGATTTCATGGCTGAGTGATATTCCATTGTGCCTAAGTACCACAACTTCTTTATCCATTTTTCGCTTTCCTGGGATATTGAAGGTGTACCGAAGTGGAGGTTCTTGGAAACAGAGCAGCCCTAAACTTTGGGGTGCCTGTGTCTTGTTGATTTTTAGGTTTCCCGATTTATACGCCCATGAGTGGAAGTGCCCTATGCTCTCTAAGCTGTGCTTATTACATGTTTCAGGACACACCGTACACTTCTCCAGAGTGGCTGTTGGCAATTTACAGCCCGCCCATCAGCGTAGCAAGGCTCCCATGTCTCCATGGCCTGTCCTGCATTTCTGGTTTTTACACTTTTTTCAGCATGGCCCTTTTGACCGATGGCAAGCGAGACTTCTTTGTAGCGCTGATTTGCCTTTCCGGCTTGCCTGGTTGGCCAAAAAGGGCGTATGCGTTTTTTCCTGAATATATTCAGGAAAAAACGCATACGCCCTTTTTGGCCAAGGGCATCATTGTCAACGCTTTGCCGCTTTTCATGTGCTTTCAAGGCGAGTCGAGTCTGCCTCCTGAAACCTGTTTCCTGCAATTCTGCCTTGCTTTCAAATCCTCCTCGTTGCCTTCCGTCAATATATTTGTGGACGAGAGTTATCATTTATAACTCTGCAGGTTTGTGAGTTGCAGTGCCCCTGAGCTCCATTTGTCAACTCGCTTTTTTGGGAGCTGGCCGCCAAAGCGCAGGATTGCTTCAGGCCGTATACTGGTTCCGGGGGGCAGGCTGAGCCTGTGGTTCATTCTTCTTCCTGATGGGAAAATAGAGTGACCTGTGCCTGTCCCAACACCTAGAGCTAGTCTCTCATTGGTTCCCCCTCTTCCCGTTCATCCTCAGGCCAAATTGCGACCTGTCCGAAACAGGAGGTTAAAGGTGCTGATTCTCCAAGTAGGGAGATTGTTAGTAGAGCGGCTGGAATGGCGAACCCGAGCACAAGGAGAGGAGAAATGAGGTGCGTTTGAGAAACCTTTCCCGATCACACGGTGTACCATCTTCTGGGTTTCCCACGCATGTTTTCGATGTCGGAAGATGCCCTTGAACCTGGAGATTTGGGACCCACGGCATGGGTACCACGCAGTAGGACTTTAAAGGGTCTGCGTTTGCTCACCCAAGCTCACCAATCCTCTCAGCCCCAAGAGTGTCCAGCCTCATGTCTCATCCAGCTGTGGGTCTAGATATGGTCAATCCAGGTTGCATCAGAGCCCCTGAACGGATTTTGTAAGAATTTCTCTCTCTTTCACTGTCTTTGTTTTATGGGTTTTTTTTTTAAGTAATCTATTTTTATAATGGGGTTTAGCTGCTTTTCACTGCTGTGTTTATGCCGCTTTACACCCTCTTGATGCACTTCCAGAGAGAGATCAATACCTAGGTTTTAAGACTCTTACTAGTCAGATATATTCTTGGGCGGTGAATAGGGGCTGTTGAGTCCAGTTCACTGAGCAGGGAGTAGGTCTTGTCTATTACATATTCGGCTTGTGGAACGGTATCTGAGCTAATTTCAAACCCTTGTTTTATGCATCACCCCACCTCACCTTTCCCATTAAGCAGCCATAGTGTGTTTTCTAAATGTGTGACTCTGTTCTGTTTTGTAATTCCGTTCAAGTGTAGCGATTTTGACATTCCCTCTATAAGTGATATCTTAGGATAAGTGTCTTTTTCTCTGTGACTTATTTCACTGAGAGTCATCGTACCTAAATCCACTCATCCTGCTGCTACTAGCCTTATGACATTGATTTCATGGCTGAGTGATATTCCATTGTGCCTAAGTACCACAACTTCTTTATCCATTTTTCGCTTTCCTGGGATATTGAAGGTGTACCGAAGTGGAGGTTCTTGGAAACAGAGCAGCCCTAAACTTTGGGGTGCCTGTGTCTTGTTGATTTTTAGGTTTCCCGATTTATACGCCCATGAGTGGAAGTGCCCTATGCTCTCTAAGCTGTGCTTATTACATGTTTCAGGACACACCGTACACTTCTCCAGAGTGGCTGTTGGCAATTTACAGCCCGCCCATCAGCGTAGCAAGGCTCCCATGTCTCCATGGCCTGTCCTGCATTTCTGGTTTTTACACTTTTTTCAGCATGGCCCTTTTGACCGATGGCAAGCGAGACTTCTTTGTAGCGCTGATTTGCCTTTCCGGCTTGCCTGGTTGGCCAAAAAGGGCGTATGCGTTTTTTCCTGAATATATTCAGGAAAAAACGCATACGCCCTTTTTGGCCAAGGGCATCATTGTCAACGCTTTGCCGCTTTTCATGTGCTTTCAAGGCGAGTCGAGTCTGCCTCCTGAAACCTGTTTCCTGCAATTCTGCCTTGCTTTCAAATCCTCCTCGTTGCCTTCCCTCAATATATTTGTGGACGAGAGTTATCATTTATAACTCTGCAGGTTTGTGAGTTGCAGTGCCCCTGAGCTCCATTTGTCAACTCGCTTTTTTGGGAGCTGGCCGCCAAAGCGCAGGATTGCTTCAGGCCGTATACTGGTTCCGGGGGGCAGGCTGAGCCTGTGGTTCATTCTTCTTCCTGATGGGAAAATAGAGTGACCTGTGCCTGTCCCAACACCTAGAGCTAGTCTCTCATTGGTTCCCCCTCTTCCCGTTCATCCTCAGGCCAAATTGCGACCTGTCCGAAACAGGAGGTTAAAGGTGCTGATTCTCCAAGTAGGGAGATTGTTAGTAGAGCGGCTGGAATGGCGAACCCGAGCACAAGGAGAGGAGAAATGAGGTGCGTTTGAGAAACCTTTCCCGATCACACGGTGTACCATCTTCTGGGTTTCCCACGCATGTTTTCGATGTAGGAAGATGCCCTTGAACCTGGAGATTTGGGACCCACGGCATGGGTACCACGCAGTAGGACTTTAAAGGGTCTGCGTTTGCTCACCCAAGCTCACCAATCCTCTCAGCCCCAAGAGTGTCCAGCCTCATGTCTCATCCAGCTGTGGGTCTAGATATGGTCAATCCAGGTTGCATCAGAGCCCCTGAACGGATTTTGTAAGAATTTCTCTCTCTTTCACTGTCTTTGTTTTATGGGGTTTTTTTTAAGTAATCTATTTTTATAATGGGGTTTAGCTGCTTTTCACTGCTGTGTTTATGCCGCTTTACACCCTCTTGATGCACTTCCAGAGAGAGATCAATACCTAGGTTTTAAGACTCTTACTAGTCAGATATATTCTTGGGCGGTGAATAGGGGCTGTTGAGTCCAGTTCACTGAGCAGGGAGTAGGTCTTGTCTATTACATATTCGGCTTGTGGAACGGTATCTGAGCTAATTTCAAACCCTTGTTTTATGCATCACCCCACCTCACCTTTCCCGTTAAGCAGCCATAGTGTGTTTTCTAAATGTGTGACTCTGTTCTGTTTTGTAATTCCGTTCAAGTGTAGCGATTTTGACATTCCCTCTATAAGTGATATCTTAGGATAAGTGTCTTTTTCTCTGTGACTTATTTCACTGAGAGTCATCGTACCTAAATCCACTCATCCTGCTGCTACTAGCCTTATGACATTGATTTCATGGCTGAGTGATATTCCATTGTGCCTAAGTACCACAACTTCTTTATCCATTTTTCGCTTTCCTGGGATATTGAAGGTGTACCGAAGTGGAGGTTCTTGGAAACAGAGCAGCCCTAAACTTTGGGGTGCCTGTGTCTTGTTGATTTTTAGGTTTCCCGATTTATACGCCCATGAGTGGAAGTGCCCTATGCTCTCTAAGCTGTGCTTATTACATGTTTCAGGACACACCGTACACTTCTCCAGAGTGGCTGTTGGCAATTTACAGCCCGCCCATCAGCGTAGCAAGGCTCCCATGTCTCCATGGCCTGTCCTGCATTTCTGGTTTTTACACTTTTTTCAGCATGGCCCTTTTGACCGATGGCAAGCGAGACTTCTTTGTAGCGCTGATTTGCCTTTCCGGCTTGCCTGGTTGGCCGAAAAGGGCGTATGCGTTTTTTCCTGAATATATTCAGGAAAAAACGCATACGCCCTTTTTGGCCAAGGGCATCATTGTCAACGCTTTGCCGCTTTTCATGTGCTTTCAAGGCGAGTCGAGTCTGCCTCCTGAAACCTGTTTCCTGCAATTCTGCCTTGCTTTCAAATCCTCCTCGTTGCCTTCCCTCAATATATTTGTGGACGAGAGTTATCATTTATAACTCTGCAGGTTTGTGAGTTGCAGTGCCCCTGAGCTCCATTTGTCAACTCGCTTTTTTGGGAGCTGGCCGCCAAAGCGCAGGATTGGTTCAGGCCGTATACTGGTTCCGGGGGGCAGGCTGAGCCTGTGGTTCATTCTTCTTCCTGATGGGAAAATAGAGTGACCTGTGCCTGTCCCAACACCTAGAGCTAGTCTCTCATTGGTTTCCCCTCTTCCCGTTCATCCTCAGGCCAAATTGCGACCTGTCCGAAACAGGAGGTTAAAGGTGCTGATTCTCCAAGTAGGGAGATTGTTAGTAGAGCGGCTGGAATGGCGAACCCGAGCACAAGGAGAGGAGAAATGAGGTGCGTTTGAGAAACCTTTCCCGATCACACGGTGTACCATCTTCTGGGTTTCCCACGCATGTTTTCGATGTAGGAAGATGCCCTTGAACCTGGAGATTTGGGACCCACGGCATGGGTACCACGCAGTAGGACTTTAAAGGGTCTGCGTTTGCTCACCCAAGCTCACCAATCCTCTCAGCCCCAAGAGTGTCCAGCCTCATGTCTCATCCAGCTGTGGGTCTAGATATGGTCAATCCAGGTTGCATCAGAGCCCCTGAACGGATTTTGTAAGAATTTCTCTCTCTTTCACTGTCTTTGTTTTATGGGGTTTTTTTTTAAGTAATCTATTTTTATAATGGGGTTTCGCTGCTTTTCACTGCTGTGTTTATGCCGCTTTACACCCTCTTGATGCACTTCCAGAGAGAGATCAATACCTAGGTTTTAAGACTCTTACTAGTCAGATATATTCTTGGGCGGTGAATAGGGGCTGTTGAGTCCAGTTCACTGAGCAGGGAGTAGGTCTTGTCTATTACATATTCGGCTTGTGGAACGGTATCTGAGCTAATTTCAAACCCTTGTTTTATGCATCACCCCACCTCACCTTTCCCGTTAAGCAGCCATAGTGTGTTTTCTAAATGTGTGACTCTGTTCTGTTTTGTAATTCCGTTCAAATGTAGCGATTTTGACATTCCCTCTATAAGTGATATCTTAGGATAAGTGTCTTTTTCTCTGTGACTTATTTCACTGAGAGTCATCGTACCTAAATCCACTCATCCTGCTGCTACTAGCCTTATGACATTGATTTCATGGCTGAGTGATATTCCATTGTGCCTAAGTACCACAACTTCTTTATCCATTTTTCGCTTTCCTGGGATATTGAAGGTGTACCGAAGTGGAGGTTCTTGGAAACAGAGCAGCCCTAAACTTTGGGGTGCCTGTGTCTTGTTGATTTTTAGGTTTCCCGATTTATACGCCCATGAGTGGAAGTGCCCTATGCTCTCTAAGCTGTGCTTATTACATGTTTCAGGACACACCGTACACTTCTCCAGAGTGGCTGTTGGCAATTTACAGCCCGCCCATCAGCGTAGCAAGGCTCCCATGTCTCCATGGCCTGTCCTGCATTTCTGGTTTTTACACTTTTTTCAGCATGGCCCTTTTGACCGATGGCAAGCGAGACTTCTTTGTAGCGCTGATTTGCCTTTCCGGCTTGCCTGGTTGGCCAAAAGGGGCGTATGCGTTTTTTCCTGAATATATTCATTTTCATGTGCTTTCAAGGCGAGTCGAGTCTGCCTCCTGAAACCTGTTTCCTGCAATTCTGCCTTGCTTTCAAATCCTCCTCGTTGCCTTCCCTCAATATATTTGTGGACGAGAGTTATCATTTATAACTCTGCAGGTTTGTGAGTTGCAGTGCCCCTGAGCTCCATTTGTCAACTCGCTTTTTTGGGAGCTGGCCGCCAAAGCGCAGGATTGCTTCAGGCCGTATACTGGTTCCGGGGGGCAGGCTTAGCCTGTGGTTCATTCTTCTTCCTGATGGGAAAATAGAGTGACCTGTGCCTGTCCCAACACCTAGAGCTAGTCTCTCATTGGTTCCCCCTCTTCCCGTTCATCCTCAGGCCAAATTGCGACCTGTCCGAAACAGGAGGTTAAAGGTGCTGATTCTCCAAGTAGGGAGATGGTTAGTAGAGCGGCTGGAATGCCGAACCCGAGCACAAGGAGAGGAGAAATGAGGTGCGTTTGAGAAACCTTTCGCGATCACACGGTGTACCATCTTCTGGGATTCCCACGCATGTTTTCGATGTAGGAAGATGCCCTTGAACCTGGAGATTTGGGACCCATGGCATGGGTACCACGCAGTAGGACTTTAAAGGGTCTGCGTTTGCTCACCCAAGCTCACCAATCCTCTCAGCCCCAAGAGTGTCCAGCCTCATGTCTCATCCAGCTGTGGGTCTAGATATGGTCAATCCAGGTTGCATCAGAGCCCCTGAACGTATTTTGTAAGAATTTCTCTCTCTTTCACTGTCTTTGTTTTATGGGTTTTTTTTTAAGTAATCTATTTTTATAATGGGGTTTAGCTGCTTTTCACTGCTGTGTTTATGCCGCTTTACACCCTATTGATGCACTTCCAGAGAGAGATCAATACCTAGGTTTTAAGACTCTTACTAGTCAGATATATTCTTGGGCGGTGAATAGGGGCTGTTGAGTCCAGTTCACTGAGCAGGGAGTAGGTCTTGTCTATTACATATTCGGCTTGTGGAACGGTATCTGAGCTAATTTCAAACCCTTGTTTTATGCATCACCCCACCTCACCTTTCCCGTTAAGCAGCCATAGTGTGTTTTCTAAATGTGTGACTCTGTTCTGTTTTGTAATTCCGTTCAAGTGTAGCGATTTTGACATTCCCTCTATAAGTGATATCTTAGGATAAGTGTCTTTTTCTCTGTGACTTATTTCACTGAGAGTCATCGTACCTAAATCCACTCATCCTGCTGCTACTAGCCTTATGACATTGATTTCATGGCTGAGTGATATTCCATTGTGCCTAAGTACCACAACTTCTTTATCCATTTTTCGCTTTCCTGGGATATTGAAGGTGTACCGAAGTGGAGGTTCTTGGAAACAGAGCAGCCCTAAACTTTGGGGTGCCTGTGTCTTGTTGATTTTTAGGTTTCCCGATTTATACGCCCATGAGTGGAAGTGCCCTATGCTCTCTAAGCTGTGCTTATTACATGTTTCAGGACACACCGTACACTTCTCCAGAGTGGCTGTTGGCAATTTACAGCCCGCCCATCAGCGTAGCAAGGCTCCCATGTCTCCATGGCCTGTCCTGCATTTCTGGTTTTTACACTTTTTTCAGCATGGCCCTTTGGACCGATGGCAAGCGAGACTTCTTTGTAGCGCTGATTTGCCTTTCCGGCTTGCCTGGTTGGCCAAAAAGGGCGTATGCGTTTTTTCCTGAATATATTCAGGAAAAAACGCATACGCCCTTTTTGGCCAAGGGCATCATTGTCAACGCTTTGCCGCTTTTCATGTGCTTTCAAGGCGAGTCGAGTCTGCCTCCTGAAACCTGTTTCCTGCAATTCTGCCTTGCTTTCAAATCCTCCTCGTTGCCTTCCGTCAATATATTTGTGGACGAGAGTTATCATTTATAACTCTGCAGGTTTGTGAGTTGCAGTGCCCCTGAGCTCCATTTGTCAACTCGCTTTTTTGGGAGCTGGCCGCCAAAGCGCAGGATTGCTTCAGGCCGTATACTGGTTCCGGGGGGCAGGCTGAGCCTGTGGTTCATTCTTCTTCCTGATGGGAAAATAGAGTGACCTGTGCCTGTCCCAACACCTAGAGCTAGTCTCTCATTGGTTCCCCCTCTTCCCGTTCATCCTCAGGCCAAATTGCGACCTGTCCGAAACAGGAGGTTAAAGGTGCTGATTCTCCAAGTAGGGAGATTGTTAGTAGAGCGGCTGGAATGGCGAACCCGAGCACAAGGAGAGGAGAAATGAGGTGCGTTTGAGAAACCTTTCCCGATCACACGGTGTACCATCTTCTGGGTTTCCCACGCATGTTTTCGATGTAGGAAGATGCCCTTGAACCTGGAGATTTGGGACCCACGGCATGGGTACCACGCAGTAGGACTTTAAAGGGTCTGCGTTTGCTCACCCAAGCTCACCAATCCTCTCAGCCCCAAGAGTGTCCAGCCTCATGTCTCATCCAGCTGTGGGTCTAGATATGGTCAATCCAGGTTGCATCAGAGCCCCTGAACGGATTTTGTAAGAATTTCTCTCTCTTTCACTGTCTTTGTTTTATGGGGTTTTTTTTTAAGTAATCTATTTTTATAATGGGGTTTAGCTGCTTTTCACTGCTGTGTTTATGCCGCTTTACACCCTCTTGATGCACTTCCAGAGAGAGATCAATACCTAGGTTTTAAGACTCTTACTAGTCAGATATATTCTTGGGCGGTGAATAGGGGCTGTTGAGTCCAGTTCACTGAGCAGGGAGTAGGTCTTGTCTATTACATATTCGGCTTGTGGAACGGTATCTGAGCTAATTTCAAACCCTTGTTTTATGCATCACCCCACCTCACCTTTCCCGTTAAGCAGCCATAGTGTGTTTTCTAAATGTGTGACTCTGTTCTGTTTTGTAATTCCGTTCAAGTGTAGCGAGTTTGACATTCCCTCTATAAGTGATATCTTAGGATAAGTGTCTTTTTCTCTGTGACTTATTTCACTGAGAGTCATCGTACCTAAATCCACTCATCCTGCTGCTACTAGCCTTATGACATTGATTTCATGGCTGAGTGATATTCCATTGTGCCTAAGTACCACAACTTCTTTATCCATTTTTCGCTTTCCTGGGATATTGAAGGTGTACCGAAGTGGAGGTTCTTGGAAACAGAGCAGCCCTAAACTTTGGGGTGCCTGTGTCTTGTTGATTTTTAGGTTTCCCGATTTATACGCCCATGAGTGGAAGTGCCCTATGCTCTCTAAGCTGTGCTTATTACATGTTTCAGGACACACCGTACACTTCTCCAGAGTGGCTGTTGGCAATTTACAGCCCGCC
The DNA here is from genome assembly GCF_028564815.1 of Eubalaena glacialis. Lineage (NCBI taxonomy): Eukaryota > Metazoa > Chordata > Mammalia > Artiodactyla > Balaenidae > Eubalaena > Eubalaena glacialis. The sequence goes on along the minus strand of NW_026871375.1, from coordinate 59,014 downwards.
CATCAGCGTAGCAAGGCTCCCATGTCTCCATGGCCTGTCCTGCATTTCTGGTTTTTACACTTTTTTCAGCATGGCCCTTTGGACCGATGGCAAGCGAGACTTCTTTGTAGCGCTGATTTGCCTTTCCGGCTTGCCTGGTTGGCCAAAAAGGGCGTATGCGTTTTTTCCTGAATATATTCAGGAAAAAACGCATACGCCCTTTTTGGCCAAGGGCATCATTGTCAACGCTTTGCCGCTTTTCATGTGCTTTCAAGGCGAGTCGAGTCTGCCTCCTGAAACCTGTTTCCTGCAATTCTGCCTTGCTTTCAAATCCTCCTCGTTGCCTTCCCTCAATATATTTGTGGACGAGAGTTATCATTTATAACTCTGCAGGTTTGTGAGTTGCAGTGCCCCTGAGCTCCATTTGTCAACTCGCTTTTTTGGGAGCTGGCCGCCAAAGCGCAGGATTGCTTCAGGCCGTATACTGGTTCCGGGGGGCAGGCTGAGCCTGTGGTTCATTCTTCTTCCTGATGGGAAAATAGAGTGACCTGTGCCTGTCCCAACACCTAGAGCTAGTCTCTCATTGGTTCCCCCTCTTCCCGTTCATCCTCAGGCCAAATTGCGACCTGTCCGAAACAGGAGGTTAAAGGTGCTGATTCTCCAAGTAGGGAGATTGTTAGTAGAGCGGCTGGAATGGCGAACCCGAGCACAAGGAGAGGAGAAATGAGGTGCGTTTGAGAAACCTTTCCCGATCACACGGTGTACCATCTTCTGGGTTTCCCACGCATGTTTTCGATGTAGGAAGATGCCCTTGAACCTGGAGATTTGGGACCCACGGCATGGGTACCACGCAGTAGGACTTTAAAGGGTCTGCGTTTGCTCACCCAAGCTCACCAATCCTCTCAGCCCCAAGAGTGTCCAGCCTCATGTCTCATCCAGCTGTGGGTCTAGATATGGTCAATCCAGGTTGCATCAGAGCCCCTGAACGGATTTTGTAAGAATTTCTCTCTCTTTCACTGTCTTTGTTTTATGGGTTTTTTTTTTAAGTAATCTATTTTTATAATGGGGTTTAGCTGCTTTTCACTGCTGTGTTTATGCCGCTTTACACCCTCTTGATGCACTTCCAGAGAGAGATCAATACCTAGGTTTTAAGACTCTTACTAGTCAGATATATTCTTGGGCGGTGAATAGGGGCTGTTGAGTCCAGTTCACTGAGCAGGGAGTAGGTCTTGTCTATTACATATTCGGCTTGTGGAACGGTATCTGAGCTAATTTCAAACCCTTGTTTTATGCATCACCCCACCTCACCTTTCCCGTTAAGCAGCCATAGTGTGTTTTCTAAATGTGTGACTCTGTTCTGTTTTGTAATTCCGTTCAAGTGTAGCGATTTTGACATTCCCTCTATAAGTGATATCTTAGGATAAGTGTCTTTTTCTCTGTGACTTATTTCACTGAGAGTCATCGTACCTAAATCCACTCATCCTGCTGCTACTAGCCTTATGACATTGATTTCATGGCTGAGTGATATTCCATTGTGCCTAAGTACCACAACTTCTTTATCCATTTTTCGCTTTCCTGGGATATTGAAGGTGTACCGAAGTGGAGGTTCTTGGAAACAGAGCAGCCCTAAACTTTGGGGTGCCTGTGTCTTGTTGATTTTTAGGTTTCCCGATTTATACGCCCATGAGTGGAAGTGCCCTATGCTCTCTAAGCTGTGCTTATTACATGTTTCAGGACACACCGTACACTTCTCCAGAGTGGCTGTTGGCAATTTACAGCCCGCCCATCAGCGTAGCAAGGCTCCCATGTCTCCATGGCCTGTCCTGCATTTCTGGTTTGTACACTTTTTTCAGCATGGCCCTTTTGACCGATGGCAAGCGAGACTTCTTTGTAGCGCTGATTTGCCTTTCCGGCTTGCCTGGTTGGCCAAAAGGGGCGTATGCGTTTTTTCCTGAATATATTCATTTTCATGTGCTTTCAAGGCGAGTCGAGTCTGCCTCCTGAAACCTGTTTCCTGCAATTCTGCCTTGCTTTCAAATCCTCCTCGTTGCCTTCCTTCAATATATTTGTGGACGAGAGTTATCATTTATAACTCTGCAGGTTTGTGAGTTGCAGTGCCCCTGAGCTCCATTTGTCAACTCGCTTTTTTGGGAGCTGGCCGCCAAAGCGCAGGATTGCTTCAGGCCGTATACTGGTTCCGGGGGGCAGGCTGAGCCTGTGGTTCATTCTTCTTCCTGATGGGAAAATAGAGTGACCTGTGCCTGTCCCAACACCTAGAGCTAGTCTCTCATTGGTTCCCCCTCTTCCCGTTCATCCTCAGGCCAAATTGCGACCTGTCCGAAACAGGAGGTTAAAGGTGCTGATTCTCCAAGTAGGGAGATTGTTAGTAGAGCGGCTGGAATGCCGAACCCGAGCACAAGGAGAGGAGAAATGAGGTGCGTTTGAGAAACCTTTCCCGATCACACGGTGTACCATCTTCTGGGTTTCCCACGCATGTTTTCGATGTAGGAAGATGCCCTTGAACCTGGAGATTTGGGACCCACGGCATGGGTACCACGCAGTAGGACTTTAAAGGGTCTGCGTTTGCTCACCCAAGCTCACCAATCCTCTCAGCCCCAAGAGTGTCCAGCCTCATGTCTCATCCAGCTGTGGGTCTAGATATGGTCAATCCAGGTTGCATCAGAGCCCCTGAACGGATTTTGTAAGAATTTCTCTCTCTTTCACTGTCTTTGTTTTATGGGGTTTTTTTTTAAGTAATCTATTTTTATAATGGGGTTTAGCTGCTTTTCACTGCTGTGTTTATGCCGCTTTACACCCTCTTGATGCACTTCCAGAGAGAGATCAATACCTAGGTTTTAAGACTCTTACTAGTCAGATATATTCTTGGGCGGTGAATAGGGGCTGTTGAGTCCAGTTCACTGAGCAGGGAGTAGGTCTTGTCTATTACATATTCGGCTTGTGGAACGGTATCTGAGCTAATTTCAAACCCTTGTTTTATGCATCACCCCACCTCACCTTTCCCGTTAAGCAGCCATAGTGTGTTTTCTAAATGTGTGACTCTGTTCTGTTTTGTAATTCCGTTCAAGTGTAGCGATTTTGACATTCCCTCTATAAGTGATATCTTAGGATAAGTGTCTTTTTCTCTGTGACTTATTTCACTGAGAGTCATCGTACCTAAATCCACTCATCCTGCTGCTACTAGCCTTATGACATTGATTTCATGGCTGAGTGATATTCCATTGTGCCTAAGTACCACAACTTCTTTATCCATTTTTCGCTTTCCTGGGATATTGAAGGTGTACCGAAGTGGAGGTTCTTGGAAACAGAGCAGCCCTAAACTTTGGGGTGCCTGTGTCTTGTTGATTTTTAGGTTTCCCGATTTATACGCCCATGAGTGGAAGTGCCCTATGCTCTCTAAGCTGTGCTTATTACATGTTTCAGGACACACCGTACACTTCTCCAGAGTGGCTGTTGGCAATTTACAGCCCGCCCATCAGCGTAGCAAGGCTCCCATGTCTCCATGGCCTGTCCTGCATTTCTGGTTTTTACACTTTTTTCAGGATGGCCCTTTTGACCGATGGCAAGCGAGACTTCTTTGTAGCGCTGATTTGCCTTTCCGGCTTGCCTGGTTGGCCAAAAGGGGCGTATGCGTTTTTTCCTGAATATATTCATTTTCATGTGCTTTCAAGGCGAGTCGAGTCTGCCTCCTGAAACCTGTTTCCTGCAATTCTGCCTTGCTTTCAAATCCTCCTCGTTGCCTTCCTTCAATATATTTGTGGACGAGAGTTATCATTTATAACTCTGCAGGTTTGTGAGTTGCAGTGCCCCTGAGCTCCATTTGTCAACTCGCTTTTTTGGGAGCTGGCCGCCAAAGCGCAGGATTGCTTCAGGCTGTATACTGGTTCCGGGGGGCAGGCTTAGCCTGTGGTTCATTCTTCTTCCTGATGGGAAAATAGAGTGACCTGTGCCTGTCCCAACACCTAGAGCTAGTCTCTCATTGGTTCCCCCTCTTCCCGTTCATCCTCAGGCCAAATTGCGACCTGTCCGAAACAGGAGGTTAAAGGTGCTGATTCTCCAAGTAGGGAGATGGTTAGTAGAGCGGCTGGAATGCCGAACCCGAGCACAAGGAGAGGAGAAATGAGGTGCGTTTGAGAAACCTTTCGCGATCACACGGTGTACCATCTTCTGGGTTTCCCACGCATGTTTTCGATGTAGGAAGATGCCCTTGAACCTGGAGATTTGGGACCCATGGCATGGGTACCACGCAGTAGGACTTTAAAGGGTCTGCGTTTGCTCACCCAAGCTCACCAATCCTCTCAGCCCCAAGAGTGTCCAGCCTCATGTCTCATCCAGCTGTCGGTCTAGATATGGTCAATCCAGGTTGCATCAGAGCCCCTGAACGGATTTTGTAAGAATTTCTCTCTCTTTCACTGTCTTTGTTTTATGGGTTTTTTTTTTAAGTAATCTATTTTTATAATGGGGTTTAGCTGCTTTTCACTGCTGTGTTTATGCCGCTTTACACCCTCTTGATGCACTTCCAGAGAGAGATCAATACCTAGGTTTTAAGACTCTTACTAGTCAGATATATTCTTGGGCGGTGAATAGGGGCTGTTGAGTCCAGTTCACTGAGCAGGGAGTAGGTCTTGTCTATTACATATTCGGCTTGTGGAACGGTATCTGAGCTAATTTCAAACCCTTGTTTTATGCATCACCCCACCTCACCTTTCCCGTTAAGCAGCCATAGTGTGTTTTCTAAATGTGTGACTCTGTTCTGTTTTGTAATTCCGTTCAAGTGTAGCGATTTTGACATTCCCTCTATAAGTGATATCTTAGGATAAGTGTCTTTTTCTCTGTGACTTATTTCACTGAGAGTCATCGTACCTAAATCCACTCATCCTGCTGCTACTAGCCTTATGACATTGATTTCATGGCTGAGTGATATTCCATTGTGCCTAAGTACCACAACTTCTTTATCCATTTTTCGCTTTCCTGGGATATTGAAGGTGTAGCGAAGTGGAGGTTCTTGGAAACAGAGCAGCCCTAAACTTTGGGGTGCCTGTGTCTTGTTGATTTTTAGGTTTCCCGATTTATACGCCCATGAGTGGAAGTGCCCTATGCTCTCTAAGCTGTGCTTATTACATGTTTCAGGACACACCGTACACTTCTCCAGAGTGGCTGTTGGCAATTTACAGCCCGCCCATCAGCGTAGCAAGGCTCCCATGTCTCCATGGCCTGTCCTGCATTTCTGGTTTTTACACTTTTTTCAGCATGGCCCTTTTGACCGATGGCAAGCGAGACTTCTTTGTAGCGCTGATTTGCCTTTCCGGCTTGCCTGGTTGGCCAAAAAGGGCGTATGCGTTTTTTCCTGAATATATTCAGGAAAAAACGCATACGCCCTTTTTGGCCAAGGGCATCATTGTCAACGCTTTGCCGCTTTTCATGTGCTTTCAAGGCGAGTCGAGTCTGCCTCCTGAAACCTGTTTCCTGCAATTCTGCCTTGCTTTCAAATCCTCCTCGTTGCCTTCCCTCAATATATTTGTGGACGAGAGTTATCATTTATAACTCTGCAGGTTTGTGAGTTGCAGTGCCCCTGAGCTCCATTTGTCAACTCGCTTTTTTGGGAGCTGGCCGCCAAAGCGCAGGATTGCTTCAGGCCGTATACTGGTTCCGGGGGGCAGGCTGAGCCTGTGGTTCATTCTTCTTCCTGATGGGAAAATAGAGTGACCTGTGCCTGTCCCAACACCTAGAGCTAGTCTCTCATTGGTTCCCCCTCTTCCCGTTCATCCTCAGGCCAAATTGCGACCTGTCCGAAACAGGAGGTTAAAGGTGCTGATTCTCCAAGTAGGGAGATTGTTAGTAGAGCGGCTGGAATGGCGAACCCGAGCACAAGGAGAGGAGAAATGAGGTGCGTTTGAGAACCCTTTCCCGATCACACGGTGTACCATCTTCTGGGTTTCCCACGCATGTTTTCGATGTAGGAAGATGCCCTTGAACGTGGAGATTTGGGACCCACGGCATGGGTACCACGCAGTAGGACTTTAAAGGGTCTGCGTTTGCTCACCCAAGCTCACCAATCCTCTCAGCCCCAAGAGTGTCCAGCCTCATGTCTCATCCAGCTGTGGGTCTAGATATGGTCAATCCAGGTTGCATCAGAGCCCCTGAACGGATTTTGTAAGAATTTCTCTCTCTTTCACTGTCTTTGTTTTATGGGTTTTTTTTTTAAGTAATCTATTTTTATAATGGGGTTTAGCTGCTTTTCACTGCTGTGTTTATGCCGCTTTACACCCTCTTGATGCACTTCCAGAGAGAGATCAATACCTAGGTTTTAAGACTCTTACTAGTCAGATATATTCTTGGGCGGTGAATAGGGGCTGTTGAGTCCAGTTCACTGAGCAGGGAGTAGGTCTTGTCTATTACATATTCGGCTTGTGGAACGGTATCTGAGCTAATTTCAAACCCTTGTTTTATGCATCACCCCACCTCACCTTTCCCGTTAAGCAGCCATAGTGTGTTTTCTAAATGTGTGACTCTGTTCTGTTTTGTAATTCCGTTCAAGTGTAGCGATTTTGACATTCCCTCTATAAGTGATATCTTAGGATAAGTGTCTTTTTCTCTGTGACTTATTTCACTGAGAGTCATCGTACCTAAATCCACTCATCCTGCTGCTACTAGCCTTATGACATTGATTTCATGGCTGAGTGATATTCCATTGTGCCTAAGTACCACAACTTCTTTATCCATTTTTCGCTTTCCTGGGATATTGAAGGTGTAGCGAAGTGGAGGTTCTTGGAAACAGAGCAGCCCTAAACTTTGGGGTGCCTGTGTCTTGTTGATTTTTAGGTTTCCCGATTTATACGCCCATGAGTGGAAGTGCCCTATGCTCTCTAAGTTGTGCTTATTACATGTTTCAGGACACACCGTACACTTCTCCAGAGTGGCTGTTGGCAATTTACAGCCCGCCCATCAGCGTAGCAAGGCTCCCATGTCTCCATGGCCTGTCCTGCATTTCTGGTTTTTACACTTTTTTCAGCATGGCCCTTTTGACCGATGGCAAGCGAGACTTCATTGTAGCGCTGATTTGCCTTTCCGGCTTGCCTGGTTGGCCAAAAAGGGCGTATGCGTTTTTTCCTGAATATATTCAGGAAAAAACGCATACGCCCTTTTTGGCCAAGGGCATCATTGTCAACGCTTTGCCGCTTTTCATGTGCTTTCAAGGCGAGTCGAGTCTGCCTCCTGAAACCTGTTTCCTGCAATTCTGCCTTGCTTTCAAATCCTCCTCGTTGCCTTCCCTCAATATATTTGTGGACGAGAGTTATCATTTATAACTCTGCAGGTTTGTGAGTTGCAGTGCCCCTGAGCTCCATTTGTCAACTCGCTTTTTTGGGAGCTGGCCGCCAAAGCGCAGGATTGCTTCAGGCCGTATTCTGGTTCCGGGGGGCAGGCTGAGCCTGTGGTTCATTCTTCTTCCTGATGGGAAAATAGAGTGACCTGTGCCTGTCCCAACACCTAGAGCTAGTCTCTCATTGGTTCCCCCTCTTCCCGTTCATCCTCAGGCCAAATTGCGACCTGTCCGAAACAGGAGGTTAAAGGTGCTGATTCTCCAAGTAGGGAGATTGTTAGTAGAGCGGCTGGAATGGCGAACCCGAGCACAAGGAGAGGAGAAATGAGGTGCGTTTGAGAAACCTTTCCCGATCACACGGTGTACCATCTTCTGGGTTTCCCACGCATGTTTTCGATGTAGGAAGATGCCCTTGAACCTGGAGATTTGGGACCCACGGCATGGGTACCACGCAGTAGGACTTTAAAGGGTCTGCGTTTGCTCACCCAAGCTCACCAATCCTCTCAGCCCCAAGAGTGTCCAGCCTCATGTCTCATCCAGCTGTGGGTCTAGATATGGTCAATCCAGGTTGCATCAGAGCCCCTGAACGGATTTTGTAAGAATTTCTCTCTCTTTCACTGTCTTTGTTTTATGGGTTTTTTTTTTTTAAGTAATCTATTTTTATAATGGGGTTTAGCTGCTTTTCACTGCTGTGTTTATGCCGCTTTACACCCTCTTGATGCACTTCCAGAGAGAGATCAATACCTAGGTTTTAAGACTCTTACTAGTCAGATATATTCTTGGGCGGTGAATAGGGGCTGTTGAGTCCAGTTCACTGAGCAGGGAGTAGGTCTTGTCTATTACATATTCGGCTTGTGGAACGGTATCTGAGCTAATTTCAAACCCTTGTTTTATGCATCACCCCACCTCACCTTTCCCGTTAAGCAGCCATAGTGTGTTTTCTAAATGTGTGACTCTGTTCTGTTTTGTAATTCCGTTCAAGTGTAGCGATTTTGACATTCCCTCTATAAGTGATATCTTAGGATAAGTGTCTTTTTCTCTGTGACTTATTTCACTGAGAGTCATCGTACCTAAATCCACTCATCCTGCTGCTACTAGCCTTATGACATTGATTTCATGGCTGAGTGATATTCCATTGTGCCTAAGTACCACAACTTCTTTATCCATTTTTCGCTTTCCTGGGATATTGAAGGTGTAGCGAAGTGGAGGTTCTTGGAAACAGAGCAGCCCTAAACTTTGGGGTGCCTGTGTCTTGTTGATTTTTAGGTTTCCCGATTTATACGCCCATGAGTGGAAGTGCCCTATGCTCTCTAAGCTGTGCTTATTACATGTTTAAGGACACACCGTACACTTCTCCAGAGTGGCTGTTGGCAATTTACAGCCCGCCCATCAGCGTAGCAAGGCTCCCATGTCTCCATGGCCTGTCCTGCATTTCTGGTTTTTACACTTTTTTCAGCATGGCCCTTTTGACCGATGGCAAGCGAGACTTCTTTGTAGCGCTGATTTGCCTTTCCGGCTTGCCTGGTTGGCCAAAAAGGGCGTATGCGTTTTTTCCTGAATATATTCAGGAAAAAACGCATACGCCCTTTTTGGCCAAGGGCATCATTGTCAACGCTTTGCCGCTTTTCATGTGCTTTCAAGGCGAGTCGAGTCTGCCTCCTGAAACCTGTTTCCTGCAATTCTGCCTTGCTTTCAAATCCTCCTCGTTGCCTTCCCTCAATATATTTGTGGACGAGAGTTATCATTTATAACTCTGCAGGTTTGTGAGTTGCAGTGCCCCTGAGCTCCGTTTGTCAACTCGCTTTTTTGGGAGCTGGCCGCCAAAGCGCAGGATTGCTTCAGGCCGTATACTGGTTCCGGGGGGCAGGCTGAGCCTGTGGTTCATTCTTCTTCCTGATGGGAAAATAGAGTGACCTGTGCCTGTCCCAACACCTAGAGCTAGTCTCTCATTGGTTCCCCCTCTTCCCGTTCATCCTCAGGCCAAATTGCGACCTGTCCGAAACAGGAGGTTAAAGGTGCTGATTCTCCAAGTAGGGAGATTGTTAGTAGAGCGGCTGGAATGGCGAACCCGAGCACAAGGAGAGGAGAAATGAGGTGCGTTTGAGAAACCTTTCCCGATCACACGGTGTACCATCTTCTGGGTTTCCCACGCATGTTTTCGATGTAGGAAGATGCCCTTGAACCTGGAGATTTGGGACCCACGGCATGGGTACCACGCAGTAGGACTTTAAAGGGTCTGCGTTTGCTCACCCAAGCTCACCAATCCTCTCAGCCCCAAGAGTGTCCAGCCTCATGTCTCATCCAGCTGTGGGTCTAGATATGGTCAATCCAGGTTGCATCAGAGCCCCTGAACGGATTTTGTAAGAATTTCTCTCTCTTTCACTGTCTTTGTTTTATGGGTTTTTTTTTTTAAGTAATCTATTTTTATAATGGGGTTTAGCTGCTTTTCACTGCTGTGTTTATGCCGCTTTACACCCTCTTGATGCACTTCCAGAGAGAGATCAATACCTAGGTTTTAAGACTCTTACTAGTCAGATATATTCTTGGGCGGTGAATAGGGGCTGTTGAGTCCAGTTCACTGAGCAGGGAGTAGGTCTTGTCTATTACATATTCGGCTTGTGGAACGGTATCTGAGCTAATTTCAAACCCTTGTTTTATGCATCACCCCACCTCACCTTTCCCGTTAAGCAGCCATAGTGTGTTTTCTAAATGTGTGACTCTGTTCTGTTTTGTAATTCCGTTCAAGTGTAGCGATTTTGACATTCCCTCTATAAGTGATATCTTAGGATAAGTGTCTTTTTCTCTGTGACTTATTTCACTGAGAGTCATCGTACCTAAATCCACTCATCCTGCTGCTACTAGCCTTATGACATTGATTTCATGGCTGAGTGATATTCCATTGTGCCTAAGTACCACAACTTCTTTATCCATTTTTCTCTTTCCTGGGATATTGAAGGTGTACCGAAGTGGAGGTTCTTGGAAACAGAGCAGCCCTAAACTTTGGGGTGCCTGTGTCTTGTTGATTTTTAGGTTTCCCGATTTATACGCCCATGAGTGGAAGTGCCCTATGCTCTCTAAGCTGTGCTTATTACATGTTTCAGGACACACCGTACACTTCTCCAGAGTGGCTGTTGGCAATTTACAGCCCGCCCGTCAGCGTAGCAAGGCTCCCATGTCTCCATGGTCTGTCCTGCATTTCTGGTTTTTACACTTTTTTCAGCATGGCCCTTTTGACCGATGGCAAGCGAGACTTCTTTGTAGCGCTGATTTGCCTTTCCGGCTTGCCTGGTTGGCCAAAAAGGGCGTATGCGTTTTTTCCTGAATATATTCAGGAAAAAACGCATACGCCCTTTTTGGCCAAGGGCATCATTGTCAACGCTTTGCCGCTTTTCATGTGCTTTCAAGGCGAGTCGAGTCTGCCTCCTGAAACCTGTTTCCTGCAATTCTGCCTTGCTTTCAAATCCTCCTCGTTGCCTTCCCTCAATATATTTGTGGACGAGAGTTATCATTTATAACTGCAGGTTTGTGAGTTGCAGTGCCCCTGAGCTCCGTTTGTCAACTCGCTTTTTTGGGAGCTGGCCGCCAAAGCGCAGGATTGCTTCAGGCCGTATACTGGTTCCGGGGGGCAGGCTGAGCCTGTGGTTCATTCTTCTTCCTGATGGGAAAATAGAGTGACCTGTGCCTGTCCCAACACCTAGAGCTAGTCTCTCATTGGTTCCCCCTCTTCCCGTTCATCCTCAGGCCAAATTGCGACCTGTCCGAAACAGGAGGTTAAAGGTGCTGATTCTCCAAGTAGGGAGATTGTTAGTAGAGCGGCTGGAATGGCGAACCCGAGCACAAGGAGAGGAGAAATGAGGTGCGTTTGAGAAACCTTTCCCGATCACACGGTGTACCATCTTCTGGGTTTCCCACGCATGTTTTCGATGTAGGAAGATGCCCTTGAACCTGGAGATTTGGGACCCACGGCATGGGTACCACGCAGTAGGACTTTAAAGGGTCTGCGTTTGCTCACCCAAGCTCACCAATCCTCTCAGCCCCAAGAGTGTCCAGCCTCATGTCTCATCCAGCTGTGGGTCTAGATATGGTCAATCCAGGTTGCATCAGAGCCCCTGAACGGATTTTGTAAGAATTTCTCTCTCTTTCACTGTCTTTGTTTTATGGGTTTTTTTTTTTAAGTAATCTATTTTTATAATGGGGTTTAGCTGCTTTTCACTGCTGTGTTTATGCCGCTTTACACCCTCTTGATGCACTTCCAGAGAGAGATCAATACCTAGGTTTTAAGACTCTTACTAGTCAGATATATTCTTGGGCGGTGAATAGGGGCTGTTGAGTCCAGTTCACTGAGCAGGGAGTAGGTCTTGTCTATTACATATTCGGCTTGTGGAACGGTATCTGAGCTAATTTCAAACCCTTGTTTTATGCATCACCCCACCTCACCTTTCCCGTTAAGCAGCCATAGTGTGTTTTCTAAATGTGTGACTCTGTTCTGTTTTGTAATTCCGTTCAAGTGTAGCGATTTTGACATTCCCTCTATAAGTGATATCTTAGGATAAGTGTCTTTTTCTCTGTGACTTATTTCACTGAGAGTCATCGTACCTAAATCCACTCATCCTGCTGCTACTAGCCTTATGACATTGATTTCATGGCTGAGTGATATTCCATTGTGCCTAAGTACCACAACTTCTTTATCCATTTTTCTCTTTCCTGGGATATTGAAGGTGTACCGAAGTGGAGGTTCTTGGAAACAGAGCAGCCCTAAACTTTGGGGTGCCTGTGTCTTGTTGATTTTTAGGTTTCCCGATTTATACGCCCATGAGTGGAAGTGCCCTATGCTCTCTAAGCTGTGCTTATTACATGTTTCAGGACACACCGTACACTTCTCCAGAGTGGCTGTTGGCAATTTACAGCCCGCCCGTCAGCGTAGCAAGGCTCCCATGTCTCCATGGCCTGTCCTGCATTTCTGGTTTTTACACTTTTTTCAGCATGGCCCTTTTGACCGATGGCAAGCGAGACTTCTTTGTAGCGCTGATTTGCCTTTCCGGCTTGCCTGGTTGGCCAAAAGGGGCGTATGCGTTTTTTCCTTAATATATTCATTTTCATGTGCTTTCAAGGCGAGTCGAGTCTGCCTCCTGAAACCTGTTTCCTGCAATTCTGCCTTGCTTTCAAATCCTCCTCGTTGCCTTCCGTCAATATATTTGTGGACGAGAGTTATCATTTATAACTCTGCAGGTTTGTGAGTTGCAGTGCCCCTGAGCTCCATTTGTCAACTCGCTTTTTTGGGAGCTGGCTGCCAAAGCGCAGGATTGCTTCAGGCCGTATTCTGGTTCCGGGGGGCAGGCTGAGCCTGTGGCTCATTCTTCTTCCTGATGGGAAAATAGAGTGACCTGTGCCTGTCCCAACACCTAGAGCTAGTCTCTCATTGGTTCCCCCTCTTCCCGTTCATCCTCAGGCCAAATTGCGACCTGTCCGAAACAGGAGGTTAAAGGTGCTGATTCTCCAATAGGGAGATGGTTAGTAGAGTGGCTGGAATGGCGAACCCGAGCACAAGGAGAGGAGAAATGAGGTGCGTTTGAGAAACCTTTCCCGATCACACGGTGTACCATCTTCTGGGTTTCCCACGCATGTTTTCGATGTAGGAAGATGCCCTTGAACCTGGAGATTTGGGACCCACGGCATGGGTACCACGCAGTAGGACTTTAAAGGGTCTGCGTTTGCTCACCCAAGCTCACCAATCCTCTCAGCCCCAAGAGTGTCCAGCCTCATGTCTCATCCAGCTGTGGGTCTAGATATGGTCAATCCAGGTTGCATCAGAGCCCCTGAACGGATTTTGTAAGAATTTCTCTCTCTTTCACTGTCTTTGTTTTATGGGTTTTTTTTTAAGTAATCTATTTTTATAATGGGGTTTAGCTGCTTTTCACTGCTGTGTTTATGCCGCTTTACACCCTCTTGATGCACTTCCAGAGAGAGATCAATACCTAGGTTTTAAGACTCTTACTAGTCAGATATATTCTTGGGCGGTGAATAGGGGCTGTTGAGTCCAGTTCACTGAGCAGGGAGTAGGTCTTGTCTATTACATATTCGGCTTGTGGAACGGTATCTGAGCTAATTTCAAACCCTTGTTTTATGCATCACCCCACCTCACCTTTCCCGTTAAGCAGCCATAGTGTGTTTTCTAAATGTGTGACTCTGTTCTGTTTTGTAATTCCGTTCAAGTGTAGCGATTTTGACATTCCCTCTATAAGTGATATCTTAGGATAAGTGTCTTTTTCTCTGTGACTTATTTCACTGAGAGTCATCGTACCTAAATCCACTCATCCTGCTGCTACTAGCCTTATGACATTGATTTCATGGCTGAGTGATATTCCATTGTGCCTAAGTACCACAACTTCTTTATCCATTTTTCGCTTTCCTGGGATATTGAAGGTGTAGCGAAGTGGAGGTTCTTGGAAACAGAGCAGCCCTAAACTTTGGGGTGCCTGTGTCTTGTTGATTTTTAGGTTTCCCGATTTATACGCCCATGAGTGGAAGTGCCCTATGCTCTCTAAGCTGTGCTTATTACATGTTTAAGGACACACCGTACACTTCTCCAGAGTGGCTGTTGGCAATTTACAGCCCACCCATCAGCGTAGCAAGGCTCCCATGTCTCCATGGCCTGTCCTGCATTTCTGGTTTTTACACTTTTTTCAGCATGGCCCTTTTGACCGATGGCAAGCGAGACTTCTTTGTAGCGCTGATTTGCCTTTCCGGCTTGCCTGGTTGGCCAAAAAGGGCGTATGCGTTTTTTCCTGAATATATTCAGGAAAAAACGCATACGCCCTTTTTGGCCAAGGGCATCATTGTCAACGCTTTGCCGCTTTTCATGTGCTTTCAAGGCGAGTCGAGTCTGCCTCCTGAAACCTGTTTCCTGCAATTCTGCCTTGCTTTCAAATCCTCCTCGTTGCCTTCCCTCAATATATTTGTGGACGAGAGTTATCATTTATAACTCTGCAGGTTTGTGAGTTGCAGTGCCCCTGAGCTCCATTTGTCAACTCGCTTTTTTGGGAGCTGGCTGCCAAAGCGCAGGATTGCTTCAGGCCGTATTCTGGTTCCGGGGGGCAGGCTGAGCCTGTGGCTCATTCTTCTTCCTGATGGGAAAATAGAGTGACCTGTGCCTGTCCCAACACCTAGAGCTAGTCTCTCATTGGTTCCCCCTCTTCCCGTTCATCCTCAGGCCAAATTGCGACCTGTCCGAAACAGGAGGTTAAAGGTGCTGATTCTCCAAGTAGGGAGATTGTTAGTAGAGCGGCTGGAATGGCGAACCCGAGCACAAGGAGAGGAGAAATGAGGTGCGTTTGAGAAACCTTTCCCGATCACACGGTGTACCATCTTCTGGGTTTCCCACGCATGTTTTCGATGTAGGAAGATGCCCTTGAACCTGGAGATTTGGGACCCACGGCATGGGTACCACGCAGTAGGACTTTAAAGGGTCTGCGTTTGCTCACCCAAGCTCACCAATCCTCTCAGCCCCAAGAGTGTCCAGCCTCATGTCTCATCCAGCTGTGGGTCTAGATATGGTCAATCCAGGTTGCATCAGAGCCCCTGAACGGATTTTGTAAGAATTTCTCTCTCTTTCACTGTCTTTGTTTTATGGGTTTTTTTTTTTAAGTAATCTATTTTTATAATGGGGTTTAGCTGCTTTTCACTGCTGTGTTTATGCCGCTTTACACCCTCTTGATGCACTTCCAGAGAGAGATCAATACCTAGGTTTTAAGACTCTTACTAGTCAGATATATTCTTGGGCGGTGAATAGGGGCTGTTGAGTCCAGTTCACTGAGCAGGGAGTAGGTCTTGTCTATTACATATTCGGCTTGTGGAACGGTATCTGAGCTAATTTCAAACCCTTGTTTTATGCATCACCCCACCTCACCTTTCCCGTTAAGCAGCCATAGTGTGTTTTCTAAATGTGTGACTCTGTTCTGTTTTGTAATTCCGTTCAAGTGTAGCGATTTTGACATTCCCTCTATAAGTGATATCTTAGGATAAGTGTCTTTTTCTCTGTGACTTATTTCACTGAGAGTCATCGTACCTAAATCCACTCATCCTGCTGCTACTAGCCTTATGACATTGATTTCATGGCTGAGTGATATTCCATTGTGCCTAAGTACCACAACTTCTTTATCCATTTTTCGCTTTTCTGGGATATTGAAGGTGTACCGAAGTGGAAGTTCTTGGAAACAGAGCAGCCCTAAACTTTGGGGTGCCTGTGTCTTGTTGATTTTTAGGTTTCCCGATTTATACGCCCATGAGTGGAAGTGCCCTATGCTCTCTAAGCTGTGCTTATTACATGTTTCAGGACACACCGTACACTTCTCCAGAGTGGCTGTTGGCAATTTACAGCCCGCCCATCAGCGTAGCAAGGCTCCCATGTCTCCATGGCCTGTCCTGCATTTCTGGTTTTTACACTTTTTTCAGCATGGCCCTTTTGACCGATGGCAAGCGAGACTTCTTTGTAGCGCTGATTTGCCTTTCCGGCTTGCCTGGTTGGCCAAAAGTGGCGTATGCGTTTTTTCCTGAATATATTCATTTTCATGTGCTTTCAAGGCGAGTCGAGTCTGCCTCCTGAAACCTGTTTCCTGCAATTCTGCCTTGCTTTCAAATCCTCCTCGTTGCCTTCCCTCAATATATTTGTGGACGAGAGTTATCATTTATAACTCTGCAGGTTTGTGAGTTGCAGTGCCCCTGAGCTCCATTTGTCAACTCGCTTTTTTGGGAGCTGGCCGCCAAAGCGCAGGATTGCTTCAGGCCGTATACTGGTTCCGGGGGGCAGGCTGAGCCTGTGGTTCATTCTTCTTCCTGATGGGAAAATAGAGTGACCTGTGCCTGTCCCAACACCTAGAGCTAGTCTCTCATTGGTTCCCCCTCTTCCCGTTCATCCTCATGCCAAATTGCGACCTGTCCGAAACAGGAGGTTAAAGGTGCTGATTCTCCAAGTAGGGAGATTGTTAGTAGAGCGGCTGGAATGGCGAACCCGAGCACAAGGAGAGGAGAAAGGAGGTGCGTTTGAGAAACCTTTCCCGATCACACGGTGTACCATCTTCTGGGTTTCCCACGCATGTTTTCGATGTAGGAAGATGCCCTTGAACCTGGAGATTTGGGACCCACGGCATGGGTACCACGCAGTAGGACTTTAAAGGGTCTGCGTTTGCTCACCCAAGCTCACCAATCCTCTCAGCCCCAAGAGTGTCCAGCCTCATGTCTCATCCAGCTGTGGGTCTAGATATGGTCAATCCAGGTTGCATCAGAGCCCCTGAACGGATTTTGGAAGAATTTCTCTCTCTTTCACTGTCTTTGTTTTATGGGGTTTTTTTTAATTAATCTATTTTTATAATGGGGTTTAGCTGCTTTTCACTGCTGTGTTTATGCCGCTTTACACCCTCTTGATGCACTTCCAGAGAGAGATCAATACCTAGGTTTTAAGACTCTTACTAGTCAGATATATTCTTGGGCGGTGAATAGGGGCTGTTGAGTCCAGTTCACTGAGCAGGGAGTAGGTCTTGTCTATTACATATTCGGCTTGTGGAACGGTATCTGAGCTAATTTCAAACCCTTGTTTTATGCATCACCCCACCTCACCTTTCCCGTTAAGCAGCCATAGTGTGTTTTCTAAATGTGTGACTCTGTTCTGTTTTGTAATTCCGTTCAAGTGTAGCGATTTTGACATTCCCTCTATAAGTGATATCTTAGGATATGTGTCTTTTTCTCTGTGACTTATTTCACTGAGAGTCATCGTACCTAAATCCACTCATCCTGCTGCTACTAGCCTTATGACATTGATTTCATGGCTGAGTGATATTCCATTGTGCCTAAGTACCACAACTTCTTTATCCATTTTTCGCTTTCCTGGGATATTGAAGGTGTACCGAAGTGGAGGTTCTTGGAAACAGAGCAGCCCTAAACTTTGGGGTGCCTGTGTCTTGTTGATTTTTAGGTTTCCCGATTTATACGCCCATGAGTGGAAGTGCCCTATGCTCTCTAAGCTGTGCTTATTACATGTTTCAGGACACACCGTACACTTCTCCAGAGTGGCTGTTGGCAATTTACAGCCCGCCCATCAGCGTAGCAAGGCTCCCATGTCTCCATGGCCTGTCCTGCATTTCTGGTTTTTACACTTTTTTCAGCATGGCCCTTTTGACCGATGGCAAGCGAGACTTCTTTGTAGCGCTGATTTGCCTTTCCGGCTTGCCTGGTTGGCCAAAAGGGGCGTATGCGTTTTTTCCTGAATATATTCATTTTCATGTGCTTTCAAGGCGAGTCGAGTCTGCCTCCTGAAACCTGTTTCCTGCAATTCTGCCTTGCTTTCAAATCCTCCTCGTTGCCTTCCCTCAATATATTTGTGGACGAGAGTTATCATTTATAACTCTTCAGGTTTGTGAGTTGCAGTGCCCCTGAGCTCCATTTGTCAACTCGCTTTTTTGGGAGCTGGCCGCCAAAGCGCAGGATTGCTTCAGGCCGTATACTGGTTCCGGGGGGCAGGCTGAGCCTGTGGTTCATTCTTCTTCCTGATGGGAAAATAGAGTGACCTGTGCCTGTCCCAACACCTAGAGCTAGTCTCTCATTGGTTCCCCCTCTTCCCGTTCATCCTCAGGCCAAATTGCGACCTGTCCGAAACAGGAGGTTAAAGGTGCTGATTCTCCAAGTAGGGAGATTGTTAGTAGAGCGGCTGGAATGGCGAACCCGAGCACAAGGAGAGGAGAAATGAGGTGCGTTTGAGAAACCTTTCCCGATCACACGGTGTACCATCTTCTGGGTTTCCCACGCATGTATTCGATGTAGGAAGATGCCCTTGAACCTGGAGATTTGGGACCCACGGCATGGGTACCACGCAGTAGGACTTTAAAGGGTCTGCGTTTGCTCACCCAAGCTCACCAATCCTCTCAGCCCCAAGAGTGTCCAGCCTCATGTCTCATCCAGCTGTGGGTCTAGATATGGTCAATCCAGGTTGCATCAGAGCCCCTGAACGGATTTTGGAAGAATTTCTCTCTCTTTCACTGTCTTTGTTTTATGGGTTTTTTTTTTAAGTAATCTATTTTTATAATGGGGTTTCGCTGCTTTTCACTGCTGTGTTTATGCCGCTTTACACCCTCTTGATGCACTTCCAGAGAGAGATCAATACCTAGGTTTTAAGACTCTTAATAGTCAGATATATTCTTGGGCGGTGAATAGGGGCTGTTGAGTCCAGTTCACTGAGCAGGGAGTAGGTCTTGTCTATTACATATTCGGCTTGTGGAACGGTATCTGAGCTAATTTCAAACCCTTGTTTTATGCATCACCCCACCTCACCTTTCCCGTTAAGCAGCCATAGTGTGTTTTCTAAATGTGTGACTCTGTTCTGTTTTGTAATTCCGTTCAAGTGTAGCGATTTTGACATTCCCTCTATAAGTGATATCTTAGGATAAGTGTCTTTTTCTCTGTGACTTATTTCACTGAGAGTCATCGTACCTAAATCCACTCATCCTGCTGCTACTAGCCTTATGACATTGATTTCATGGCTGAGTGATATTCCATTGTGCCTAAGTACCACAACTTCTTTATCCATTTTTCGCTTTCCTGGGATATTGAAGGTGTAGCGAAGTGGAGGTTCTTGGAAACAGAGCAGCCCTAAACTTTGGGGTGCCTGTGTCTTGTTGATTTTTAGGTTTCCCGATTTATACGCCCATGAGTGGAAGTGCCCTATGCTCTCTAAGCTGTGCTTATTACATGTTTCAGGACACACCGTACACTTCTCCAGAGTGGCTGTTGGCAATTTACAGCCCGCCCATCAGCGTAGCAAGGCTCCCATGTCTCCATGGCCTGCCCTGCATTTCTGGTTTTTACACTTTTTTCAGCATGGCCCTTTTGACCGATGGCAAGCGAGACTTCTTTGTAGCGCTGATTTGCTTTTCCGGCTTGCCTGGTTGGCCAAAAAGGGCGTATGCGTTTTTTCCTGAATATATTCAGGAAAAAACGCATACGCCCTTTTTGGCCAAGGGCATCATTGTCAACGCTTTGCCGCTTTTCATGTGCTTTCAAGGCGAGTCGAGTCTGCCTCCTGAAACCTGTTTCCTGCAATTCTGCCTTGCTTTCAAATCCTCCTCGTTGCCTTCCCTCAATATATTTGTGGACGAGAGTTATCATTTATAACTCTGCAGGTTTGTGAGTTGCAGTGCCCCTGAGCTCCATTTGTCAACTCGCTTTTTTGGGAGCTGGCCGCCAAAGCGCAGGATTGCTTCAGGCCGTATACTGGTTCCGGGGGGCAGGCTGAGCCTGTGGTTCATTCTTCTTCCTGATGGGAAAATAGAGTGACCTGTGCCTGTCCCAACACCTAGAGCTAGTCTCTCATTGGTTCCCCCTCTTCCCGTTCATCCTCAGGCCAAATTGCGACCTGTCCGAAACAGGAGGTTAAAGGTGCTGATTCTCCAAGTAGGGAGATTGTTAGTAGAGCGGCTGGAATGGCGAACCCGAGCACAAGGAGAGGAGAAATGAGGTGCGTTTGAGAAACCTTTCCCGATCACACGGTGTACCATCTTCTGGGTTTCCCACGCATGTTTTCGATGTAGGAAGATGCCCTTGAACCTGGAGATTTGGGACCCACGGCATGGGTACCACGCAGTAGGACTTTAAAGGGTCTGCGTTTGCTCACCCAAGCTCACCAATCCTCTCAGCCCCAAGAGTGTCCAGCCTCATGTCTCATCCAGCTGTGGGTCTAGATATGGTCAATCCAGGTTGCATCAGAGCCCCTGAACGGATTTTGTAAGAATTTCTCTCTCTTTCACTGTCTTTGTTTTATGGGGTTTTTTTAAAGTAATCTATTTTTATAATGGGGTTTAGCTGCTTTTCACTGCTGTGTTTATGCCGCTTTACACCCTCTTGATGCACTTCCAGAGAGAGATCAATACCTAGGTTTTAAGACTCTTACTAGTCAGATATATTCTTGGGCGGTGAATAGGGGCTGTTGAGTCCAGTTCACTGAGCAGGGAGTAGGTCTTGTCTATTACATATTCGGCTTGTGGAACGGTATCTGAGCTAATTTCAAACCCTTGTTTTATGCATCACCCCACCTCACCTTTCCCGTTAAGCAGCCATAGTGTGTTTTCTAAATGTGTGACTCTGTTCTGTTTTGTAATTCCGTTCAAGTGTAGCGATTTTGACATTCCCTCTATAAGTGATATCTTAGGATAAGTGTCTTTTTCTCTGTGACTTATTTCACTGAGAGTCATCGTACCTAAATCCACTCATCCTGCTGCTACTAGCCTTATGACATTGATTTCATGGCTGAGTGATATTCCATTGTGCCTAAGTACCACAACTTCTTTATCCATTTTTCGCTTTCCTGGGATATTGAAGGTGTACCGAAGTGGAGGTTCTTGGAAACAGAGCAGCCCTAAACTTTGGGGTGCCTGTGTCTTGTTGATTTTTAGGTTTCCCGATTTATACGCCCATGAGTGGAAGTGCCCTATGCTCTCTAAGCTGTGCTTATTACATGTTTCAGGACACACCGTACACTTCTCCAGAGTGGCTGTTGGCAATTTACAGCCCGCCCATCAGCGTAGCAAGGCTCCCATGTCTCCATGGCCTGTCCTGCATTTCTGGTTTTTACACTTTTTTCAGCATGGCCCTTTTGACCGATGGCAAGCGAGACTTCTTTGTAGCGCTGATTTGCCTTTCCGGCTTGCCTGGTTGGCCAAAAGGGGCGTATGCGTTTTTTCCTGAATATATTCATTTTCATGTGCTTTCAAGGCGAGTCGAGTCTGCCTCCTGAAACCTGTTTCCTGCAATTCTGCCTTGCTTTCAAATCCTCCTCGTTGCCTTCCGTCAATATATTTGTGGACGAGAGTTATCATTTATAACTCTGCAGGTTTGTGAGTTGCAGTGCCCCTGAGCTCCATTTGTCAACTCGCTTTTTTGGGAGCTGGCCGCCAAAGCGCAGGATTGCTTCAGGCCGTATACTGGTTCCGGGGGGCAGGCTGAGCCTGTGGTTCATTCTTCTTCCTGATGGGAAAATAGAGTGACCTGTGCCTGTCCCAACACCTAGAGCTAGTCTCTCATTGGTTCCCCCTCTTCCCGTTCATCCTCAGGCCAAATTGCGACCTGTCCGAAACAGGAGGTTAAAGGTGCTGATTCTCCAAGTAGGGAGATTGTTAGTAGAGCGGCTGGAATGGCGAACCCGAGCACAAGGAGAGGAGAAAGGAGGTGCGTTTGAGAAACCTTTCCCGATCACACGGTGTACCATCTTCTGGGTTTCCCACGCATGTTTTCGATGTAGGAAGATGCCCTTGAACCTGGAGATTTGGGACCCACGGCATGGGTACCACGCAGTAGGACTTTAAAGGGTCTGCGTTTGCTCACCCAAGCTCACCAATCCTCTCAGCCCCAAGAGTGTCCAGCCTCATGTCTCATCCAGCTGTGGGTCTAGATATGGTCAATCCAGGTTGCATCAGAGCCCCTGAACGGATTTTGTAAGAATTTCTCTCTCTTTCACTGTCTTTGTTTTCTGGGGTTTTTTTTTAAGTAATCTATTTTTATAATGGGGTTTAGCTGCTTTTCACTGCTGTGTTTATGCCGCTTTACACCCTCTTGATGCACTTCCAGAGAGAGATCAATACCTAGGTTTTAAGACTCTTACTAGTCAGATATATTCTTGGGCGGTGAATAGGGGCTGTTGAGTCCAGTTCACTGAGCAGGGAGTAGGTCTTGTCTATTACATATTCGGCTTGTGGAACGGTATCTGAGCTAATTTCAAACCCTTGTTTTATGCATCACCCCACCTCACCTTTCCCGTTAAGCAGCCATAGTGTGTTTTCTAAATGTGTGACTCTGTTCTGTTTTGTAATTCCGTTCAAGTGTAGCGATTTTGACATTCCCTCTATAAGTGATATCTTAGGATAAGTGTCTTTTTCTCTGTGACTTATTTCACTGAGAGTCATCGTACCTAAATCCACTCATCCTGCTGCTACTAGCCTTATGACATTGATTTCATGGCTGAGTGATATTCCATTGTGCCTAAGTACCACAACTTCTTTATCCATTTTTCGCTTTCCTGGGATATTGAAGGTGTACCGAAGTGGAGGTTCTTGGAAACAGAGCAGCCCTAAACTTTGGGGTGCCTGTGTCTTGTTGATTTTTAGGTTTCCCGATTTATACGCCCATGAGTGGAAGTGCCCTATGCTCTCTAAGCTGTGCTTATTACATGTTTCAGGACACACCGTACACTTCTCCAGAGTGGCTGTTGGCAATTTACAGCCCGCCCATCAGCGTAGCAAGGCTCCCATGTCTCCATGGCCTGTCCTGCATTTCTGGTTTTTACACTTTTTTCAGCATGGCCCTTTTGACCGATGGCAAGCGAGACTTCTTTGTAGCGCTGATTTGCCTTTCCGGCTTGCCTGGTTGGCCAAAAGGGGCGTATGCGTTTTTTCCTGAATATATTCATTTTCATGTGCTTTCAAGGCGAGTCGAGTCTGCCTCCTGAAACCTGTTTCCTGCAATTCTGCCTTGCTTTCAAATCCTCCTCGTTGCCTTCCCTCAATATATTTGTGGACGAGAGTTATCATTTATAACTCTGCAGGTTTGTGAGTTGCAGTGCCCCTGAGCTCCATTTGTCAACTCGCTTTTTTGGGAGCTGGCCGCCAAAGCGCAGGATTGCTTCAGGCCGTATACTGGTTCCGGGGGGCAGGCTGAGCCTGTGGTTCATTCTTCTTCCTGATGGGAAAATAGAGTGACCTGTGCCTGTCCCAACACCTAGAGCTAGTCTCTCATTGGTTCCCCCTCTTCCCGTTCATCCTCAGGCCAAATTGCGACCTGTCCGAAACAGGAGGTTAAAGGTGCTGATTCTCCAAGTAGGGAGATTGTTAGTAGAGCGGCTGGAATGGCGAACCCGAGCACAAGGAGAGGAGAAAGGAGGTGCGTTTGAGAAACCTTTCCCGATCACACGGTGTACCATCTTCTGGGTTTCCCACGCATGTTTTCGATGTAGGAAGATGCCCTTGAACCTGGAGATTTGGGGCCCACGGCATGGGTACCACGCAGTAGGACTTTAAAGGGTCTGCGTTTGCTCACCCAAGCTCACCAATCCTCTCAGCCCCAAGAGTGTCCAGCCTCATGTCTCATCCAGCTGTGGGTCTAGATATGGTCAATCCAGGTTGCATCAGAGCCCCTGAACGGATTTTGGAAGAATTTCTCTCTCTTTCACTGTCTTTGTTTTCTGGGGTTTTTTTTTAAGTAATCTATTTTTATAATGGGGTTTCGCTGCTTTTCACTGCTGTGTTTATGCCGCTTTACACCCTCTTGATGCACTTCCAGAGAGAGATCAATACCTAGGTTTTAAGACTCTTACTAGTCAGATATATTCTTGGGCGGTGAATAGGGGCTGTTGAGTCCAGTTCACTGAGCAGGGAGTAGGTCTTGTCTATTACATATTCGGCTTGTGGAACGGTATCCGAGCTAATTTCAAACCCTTGTTTTATGCATCACCCCACCTCACCTTTCCCGTTAAGCAGCCATAGTGTGTTTTCTAAATGTGTGACTCTGTTCTGTTTTGTAATTCCGTTCAAGTGTAGCGATTTTGACATTCCCTCTATATGTGATATCTTAGGATAAGTGTCTTTTTCTCTGTGACTTATTTCACTGAGAGTCATCGTACCTAAATCCACTCATCCTGCTGCTACTAGCCTTATGACATTGATTTCATGGCTGAGTGATATTCCATTGTGCCTAAGTACCACAACTTCTTTATCCATTTTTCGCTTTCCTGGGATATTGAAGGTGTACCGAAGTGGAGGTTCTTGGAAACAGAGCAGCCCTAAACTTTGGGGTGCCTGTGTCTTGTTGATTTTTAGGTTTCCCGATTTATACGCCCATGAGTGGAAGTGCCCTATGCTCTCTAAGCTGTGCTTATTACATGTTTCAGGACACACCGTACACTTCTCCAGAGTGGCTGTTGGCAATTTATAGCCCGCCCATCAGCGTAGCAAGGCTCCCATGTCTCCATGGCCTGTCCTGCATTTCTGGTTTTTACACTTTTTTCAGCATGGCCCTTTTGACCGATGGCAAGCGAGACTTCTTTGTAGCGCTGATTTGCCTTTCCGGCTTGCCTGGTTGGCCAAAAGGGGCGTATGCGTTTTTTCCTGAATATATTCATTTTCATGTGCTTTCAAGGCGAGTCGAGTCTGCCTCCTGAAACCTGTTTCCTGCAATTCTGCCTTGCTTTCAAATCCTCCTCGTTGCCTTCCGTCAATATATTTGTGGACGAGAGTTATCATTTATAACTCTGCAGGTTTGTGAGTTGCAGTGCCCCTGAGCTCCATTTGTCAACTCGCTTTTTTGGGAGCTGGCCGCCAAAGCGCAGGATTGCTTCAGGCCGTATACTGGTTCCGGGGGGCAGGCTGAGCCTGTGGTTCATTCTTCTTCCTGATGGGAAAATAGAGTGACCTGTGCCTGTCCCAACACCTAGAGCTAGTCTCTCATTGGTTCCCCCTCTTCCCGTTCATCCTCAGGCCAAATTGCGACCTGTCCGAAACAGGAGGTTAAAGGTGCTGATTCTCCAAGTAGGGAGATTGTTAGTAGAGCGGCTGGAATGGCGAACCCGAGCACAAGGAGAGGAGAAAGGAGGTGCGTTTGAGAACCCTTTCCCGATCACACGGTGTACCATCTTCTGGGTTTCCCACGCATGTTTTCGATGTCGGAAGATGCCCTTGAACCTGGAGATTTGGGACCCACGGCATGGGTACCACGCAGTAGGACTTTAAAGGGTCTGCGTTTGCTCACCCAAGCTCACCAATCCTCTCAGCCCCAAGAGTGTCCAGCCTCATGTCTCATACAGCTGTGGGTCTAGATATGGTCAATCCAGGTTGCATCAGAGCCCCTGAACGGATTTTGGAAGAATTTCTCTCTCTTTCACTGTCTTTGTTTTCTGGGGTTTTTTTTTAAGTAATCTATTTTTATAATGGGGTTTCGCTGCTTTTCACTGCTGTGTTTATGCCGCTTTACACCCTCTTGATGCACTTCCAGAGAGAGATCAATACCTAGGTTTTAAGACTCTTACTAGTCAGATATATTCTTGGGCGGTGAATAGGGGCTGTTGAGTCCAGTTCACTGAGCAGGGAGTAGGTCTTGTCTATTACATATTCGGCTTGTGGAACGGTATCCGAGCTAATTTCAAACCCTTGTTTTATGCATCACCCCACCTCACCTTTCCCGTTAAGCAGCCATAGTGTGTTTTCTAAATGTGTGACTCTGTTCTGTTTTGTAATTCCGTTCAAGTGTAGCGATTTTGACATTCCCTCTATAAGTGATATCTTAGGATAAGTGTCTTTTTCTCTGTGACTTATTTCACTGAGAGTCATCGTACCTAAATCCACTCATCCTGCTGCTACTAGCCTTATGACATTGATTTCATGGCTGAGTGATATTCCATTGTGCCTAAGTACCACAACTTCTTTATCCATTTTTCGCTTTCCTGGGATATTGAAGGTGTACCGAAGTGGAGGTTCTTGGAAACAGAGCAGCCCTAAACTTTGGGGTGCCTGTGTCTTGTTGATTTTTAGGTTTCCCGATTTATACGCCCATGAGTGGAAGTGCCCTATGCTCTCTAAGCTGTGCTTATTACATGTTTCAGGACACACCGTACACTTCTCCAGAGTGGCTGTTGGCAATTTATAGCCCGCCCATCAGCGTAGCAAGGCTCCCATGTCTCCATGGCCTGTCCTGCATTTCTGGTTTTTACACTTTTTTCAGCATGGCCCTTTTGACCGATGGCAAGCGAGACTTCTTTGTAGCGCTGATTTGCCTTTCCGGCTTGCCTGGTTGGCCAAAAGGGGCGTATGCGTTTTTTCCTGAATATATTCATTTTCATGTGCTTTCAAGGCGAGTCGAGTCTGCCTCCTGAAACCTGTTTCCTGCAATTCTGCCTTGCTTTCAAATCCTCCTCGTTGCCTTCCGTCAATATATTTGTGGACGAGAGTTATCATTTATAACTCTGCAGGTTTGTGAGTTGCAGTGCCCCTGAGCTCCATTTGTCAACTCGCTTTTTTGGGAGCTGGCCGCCAAAGCGCAGGATTGCTTCAGGCCGTATACTGGTTCCGGGGGGCAGGCTGAGCCTGTGGTTCATTCTTCTTCCTGATGGGAAAATAGAGTGACCTGTGCCTGTCCCAACACCTAGAGCTAGTCTCTCATTGGTTCCCCCTCTTCCCGTTCATCCTCAGGCCAAATTGCGACCTGTCCGAAACAGGAGGTTAAAGGTGCTGATTCTCCAAGTAGGGAGATTGTTAGTAGAGCGGCTGGAATGGCGAACCCGAGCACAAGGAGAGGAGAAAGGAGGTGCGTTTGAGAAACCTTTCCCGATCACACGGTGTACCATCTTCTGGGTTTCCCACGCATGTTTTCGATGTAGGAAGATGCCCTTGAACCTGGAGATTTGGGACCCACGGCATGGGTACCACGCAGTAGGACTTTAAAGGGTCTGCGTTTGCTCACCCAAGCTCACCAATCCTCTCAGCCCCAAGAGTGTCCAGCCTCATGTCTCATCCAGCTGTGGGTCTAGATATGGTCAATCCAGGTTGCATCAGAGCCCCTGAACGGATTTTGTAAGAATTTCTCTCTCTTTCACTGTCTTTGTTTTATGGGGTTTTTTTTTAAGTAATCTATTTTTATAATGGGGTTTAGCTGCTTTTCACTGCTGTGTTTATGCCGCTTTACACCCTCTTGATGCACTTCCAGAGAGAGATCAATACCTAGGTTTTAAGACTCTTACTAGTCAGATATATTCTTGGGCGGTGAATAGGGGCTGTTGAGTCCAGTTCACTGAGCAGGGAGTAGGTCTTGTCTATTACATATTCGGCTTGTGGAACGGTATCTGAGCTAATTTCAAACCCTTGTTTTATGCATCACCCCACCTCACCTTTCCCGTTAAGCAGCCATAGTGTGTTTTCTAAATGTGTGACTCTGTTCTGTTTTGTAATTCCGTTCAAGTGTAGCGATTTTGACATTCCCTCTATAAGTGATATCTTAGGATAAGTGTCTTTTTCTCTGTGACTTATTTCACTGAGAGTCATCGTACCTAAATCCACTCATCCTGCTGCTACTAGCCTTATGACATTGATTTCATGGCTGAGTGATATTCCATTGTGCCTAAGTACCACAACTTCTTTATCCATTTTTCGCTTTCCTGGGATATTGAAGGTGTACCGAAGTGGAGGTTCTTGGAAACAGAGCAGCCCTAAACTTTGGGGTGCCTGTGTCTTGTTGATTTTTAGGTTTCCCGATTTATACGCCCATGAGTGGAAGTGCCCTATGCTCTCTAAGCTGTGCTTATTACATGTTTCAGGACACACCGTACACTTCTCCAGAGTGGCTGTTGGCAATTTACAGCCCGCCCATCAGCGTAGCAAGGCTCCCATGTCTCCATGGCCTGTCCTGCATTTCTGGTTTTTACACTTTTTTCAGCATGGCCCTTTTGACCGATGGCAAGCGAGACTTCTTTGTAGCGCTGATTTGCCTTTCCGGCTTGCCTGGTTGGCCAAAAGGGGCGTATGCGTTTTTTCCTGAATATATTCATTTTCATGTGCTTTCAAGGCGAGTCGAGTCTGCCTCCTGAAACCTGTTTCCTGCAATTCTGCCTTGCTTTCAAATCCTCCTCGTTGCCTTCCGTCAATATATTTGTGGACGAGAGTTATCATTTATAACTCTGCAGGTTTGTGAGTTGCAGTGCCCCTGAGCTCCATTTGTCAACTCGCTTTTTTGGGAGCTGGCCGCCAAAGCGCAGGATTGCTTCAGGCCGTATACTGGTTCCGGGGGGCAGGCTGAGCCTGTGGTTCATTCTTCTTCCTGATGGGAAAATAGAGTGACCTGTGCCTGTCCCAACACCTAGAGCTAGTCTCTCATTGGTTCCCCCTCTTCCCGTTCATCCTCAGGCCAAATTGCGACCTGTCCGAAACAGGAGGTTAAAGGTGCTGATTCTCCAAGTAAGGAGATTGTTAGTAGAGCGGCTGGAATGGCGAACCCGAGCACAAGGAGAGGAGAAATGAGGTGCGTTTGAGAAACCTTTCCCGATCACACGGTGTACCATCTTCTGGGTTTCCCACGCATGTTTTCGATGTAGGAAGATGCCCTTGAACCTGGAGATTTGGGACCCACGGCATGGGTACCACGCAGTAGGACTTTAAAGGGTCTGCGTTTGCTCACCCAAGCTCACCAATCCTCTCAGCCCCAAGAGTGTCCAGCCTCATGTCTCATCCAGCTGTGGGTCTAGATATGGTCAATCCAGGTTGCATCAGAGCCCCTGAACGGATTTTGGAAGAATTTCTCTCTCTTTCACTGTCTTTGTTTTCTGGGGTTTTTTTTTAAGTAATCTATTTTTATAATGGGGTTTCGCTGCTTTTCACTGCTGTGTTTATGCCGCTTTACACCCTCTTGATGCACTTCCAGAGAGAGATCAATACCTAGGTTTTAAGACTCTTACTAGTCAGATATATTCTTGGGCGGTGAATAGGGGCTGTTGAGTCCAGTTCACTGAGCAGGGAGTAGGTCTTGTCTATTACATATTCGGCTTGTGGAACGGTATCCGAGCTAATTTCAAACCCTTGTTTTATGCATCACCCCACCTCACCTTTCCCGTTAAGCAGCCATAGTGTGTTTTCTAAATGTGTGACTCTGTTCTGTTTTGTAATTCCGTTCAAGTGTAGCGATTTTGACATTCCCTCTATAAGTGATATCTTAGGATAAGTGTCTTTTTCTCTGTGACTTATTTCACTGAGAGTCATCGTACCTAAATCCACTCATCCTGCTGCTACTAGCCTTATGACATTGATTTCATGGCTGAGTGATATTCCATTGTGCCTAAGTACCACAACTTCTTTATCCATTTTTCGCTTTCCTGGGATATTGAAGGTGTACCGAAGTGGAGGTTCTTGGAAACAGAGCAGCCCTAAACTTTGGGGTGCCTGTGTCTTGTTGATTTTTAGGTTTCCCGATTTATACGCCCATGAGTGGAAGTGCCCTATGCTCTCTAAGCTGTGCTTATTACATGTTTCAGGACACACCGTACACTTCTCCAGAGTGGCTGTTGGCAATTTACAGCCCGCCCATCAGCGTAGCAAGGCTCCCATGTCTCCATGGCCTGTCCTGCATTTCTGGTTTTTACACTTTTTTCAGCATGGCCCTTTTGACCGATGGCAAGCGAGACTTCTTTCTAGCGCTGATTTGCCTTTCCGGCTTGCCTGGTTGGCCAAAAGGGGCGTATGCGTTTTTTCCTGAATATATTCATTTTCATGTGCTTTCAAGGCGAGTCGAGTCTGCCTCCTGAAACCTGTTTCCTGCAATTCTGCCTTGCTTTCAAATCCTCCTCGTTGCCTTCCGTCAATATATTTGTGGACGAGAGTTATCATTTATAACTCTGCAGGTTTGTGAGTTGCAGTGCCCCTGAGCTCCATTTGTCAACTCGCTTTTTTGGGAGCTGGCCGCCAAAGCGCAGGATTGCTTCAGGCCGTATACTGGTTCCGGGGGGCAGGCTGAGCCTGTGGTTCATTCTTCTTCCTGATGGGAAAATAGAGTGACCTGTGCCTGTCCCAACACCTAGAGCTAGTCTCTCATTGGTTCCCCCTCTTCCCGTTCATCCTCAGGCCAAATTGCGACCTGTCCGAAACAGGAGGTTAAAGGTGCTGATTCTCCAAGTAGGGAGATTGTTAGTAGAGTGGCTGGAATGGCGAACCCGAGCACAAGGAGAGGAGAAAGGAGGTGCGTTTGAGAAACCTTTCCCGATCACACGGTGTACCATCTTCTGGGTTTCCCACGCATGTTTTCGATGTCGGAAGATGCCCTTGAACCTGGAGATTTGGGACCCACGGCATGGGTACCACGCAGTAGGACTTTAAAGGGTCTGCGTTTGCTCACCCAAGCTCACCAATCCTCTCAGCCCCAAGAGTGTCCAGCCTCATGTCTCATCCAGCTGTGGGTCTAGATATGGTCAATCCAGGTTGCATCAGAGCCCCTGAACGGATTTTGTAAGAATTTCTCTCTCTTTCACTGTCTTTGTTTTATGGGGTTTTTTTTTAAGTAATCTATTTTTATAATGGGGTTTAGCTGCTTTTCACTGCTGTGTTTATGCCGCTTTACACCCTCTTGATGCACTTCCAGAGAGAGATCAATACCTAGGTTTTAAGACTCTTACTAGTCAGATATATTCTTGGGCGGTGAATAGGGGCTGTTGAGTCCAGTTCACTGAGCAGGGAGTAGGTCTTGTCTATTACATATTCGGCTTGTGGAACGGTATCCGAGCTAATTTCAAACCCTTGTTTTATGCATCACCCCACCTCACCTTTCCCGTTAAGCAGCCATAGTGTGTTTTCTAAATGTGTGACTCTGTTCTGTTTTGTAATTCCGTTCAAGTGTAGCGATTTTGACATTCCCTCTATAAGTGATATCTTAGGATAAGTGTCTTTTTCTCTGTGACTTATTTCACTGAGAGTCATCGTACCTAAATCCACTCATCCTGCTGCTACTAGCCTTATGACATTGATTTCATGGCTGAGTGATATTCCATTGTGCCTAAGTACCACAACTTCTTTATCCATTTTTCGCTTTCCTGGGATATTGAAGGTGTACCGAAGTGGAGGTTCTTGGAAACAGAGCAGCCCTAAACTTTGGGGTGCCTGTGTCTTGTTGATTTTTAGGTTTCCCGATTTATACGCCCATGAGTGGAAGTGCCCTATGCTCTCTAAGCTGTGCTTATTACATGTTTCAGGACACACCGTACACTTCTCCAGAGTGGCTGTTGGCAATTTATAGCCCGCCCATCAGCGTAGCAAGGCTCCCATGTCTCCATGGCCTGTCCTGCATTTCTGGTTTTTACACTTTTTTCAGCATGGCCCTTTTGACCGATGGCAAGCGAGACTTCTTTCTAGCGCTGATTTGCCTTTCCGGCTTGCCTGGTTGGCCAAAAGGGGCGTATGCGTTTTTTCCTGAATATATTCATTTTCATGTGCTTTCAAGGCGAGTCGAGTCTGCCTCCTGAAACCTGTTTCCTGCAATTCTGCCTTGCTTTCAAATCCTCCTCGTTGCCTTCCGTCAATATATTTGTGGACGAGAGTTATCATTTATAACTCTGCAGGTTTGTGAGTTGCAGTGCCCCTGAGCTCCATTTGTCAACTCGCTTTTTTGGGAGCTGGCCGCCAAAGCGCAGGATTGCTTCAGGCCGTATACTGGTTCCGGGGGGCAGGCTGAGCCTGTGGTTCATTCTTCTTCCTGATGGGAAAATAGAGTGACCTGTGCCTGTCCCAACACCTAGAGCTAGTCTCTCATTGGTTCCCCCTCTTCCCGTTCATCCTCAGGCCAAATTGCGACCTGTCCGAAACAGGAGGTTAAAGGTGCTGATTCTCCAAGTAGGGAGATTGTTAGTAGAGTGGCTGGAATGGCGAACCCGAGCACAAGGAGAGGAGAAAGGAGGTGCGTTTGAGAAACCTTTCCCGATCACACGGTGTACCATCTTCTGGGTTTCCCACGCATGTTTTCGATGTCGGAAGATGCCCTTGAACCTGGAGATTTGGGACCCACGGCATGGGTACCACGCAGTAGGACTTTAAAGGGTCTGCGTTTGCTCACCCAAGCTCACCAATCCTCTCAGCCCCAAGAGTGTCCAGCCTCATGTCTCATCCAGCTGTGGGTCTAGATATGGTCAATCCAGGTTGCATCAGAGCCCCTGAACGGATTTTGTAAGAATTTCTCTCTCTTTCACTGTCTTTGTTTTATGGGTTTTTTTTTTAAGTAATCTATTTTTATAATGGGGTTTAGCTGCTTTTCACTGCTGTGTTTATGCCGCTTTACACCCTCTTGATGCACTTCCAGAGAGAGATCAATACCTAGGTTTTAAGACTCTTACTAGTCAGATATATTCTTGGGCGGTGAATAGGGGCTGTTGAGTCCAGTTCACTGAGCAGGGAGTAGGTCTTGTCTATTACATATTCGGCTTGTGGAACGGTATCTGAGCTAATTTCAAACCCTTGTTTTATGCATCACCCCACCTCACCTTTCCCGTTAAGCAGCCATAGTGTGTTTTCTAAATGTGTGACTCTGTTCTGTTTTGTAATTCCGTTCAAGTGTAGCGATTTTGACATTCCCTCTATAAGTGATATCTTAGGATAAGTGTCTTTTTCTCTGTGACTTATTTCACTGAGAGTCATCGTACCTAAATCCACTCATCCTGCTGCTACTAGCCTTATGACATTGATTTCATGGCTGAGTGATATTCCATTGTGCCTAAGTACCACAACTTCTTTATCCATTTTTCGCTTTCCTGGGATATTGAAGGTGTACCGAAGTGGAGGTTCTTGGAAACAGAGCAGCCCTAAACTTTGGGGTGCCTGTGTCTTGTTGATTTTTAGGTTTCCCGATTTATACGCCCATGAGTGGAAGTGCCCTATGCTCTCTAAGCTGTGCTTATTACATGTTTCAGGACACACCGTACACTTCTCCAGAGTGGCTGTTGGCAATTTACAGCCCGCCCATCAGCGTAGCAAGGCTCCCATGTCTCCATGGCCTGTCCTGCATTTCTGGTTTTTACACTTTTTTCAGCATGGCCCTTTTGACCGATGGCAAGCGAGACTTCTTTGTAGCGCTGATTTGCCTTTCCGGCTTGCCTGGTTGGCCAAAAGGGGCGTATGCGTTTTTCCCTGAATATATTCATTTTCATGTGCTTTCAAGGCGAGTCGAGTCTGCCTCCTGAAACCTGTTTCCTGCAATTCTGCCTTGCTTTCAAATCCTCCTCGTTGCCTTCCGTCAATATATTTGTGGACGAGAGTTATCATTTATAACTCTGCAGGTTTGTGAGTTGCAGTGCCCCTGAGCTCCATTTGTCAACTCGCTTTTTTGGGAGCTGGCCGCCAAAGCGCAGGATTGCTTGAGGCCGTATACTGGTTCCGGGGGGCAGGCTGAGCCTGTGGCTCATTCTTCTTCCTGATGGGAAAATAGAGTGACCTGTGCCTGTCCCAACACCTAGAGCTAGTCTCTCATTGGTTCCCCCTCTTCCCGTTCATCCTCAGGCCAAATTGCGACCTGTCCGAAACAGGAGGTTAAAGGTGCTGATTCTCCAAGTAGGGAGATGGTTAGTAGAGCGGCTGGAATGGCGAACCCGAGCACAAGGAGAGGAGAAATGAGGTGCGTTTGAGAACCCTTTCCCGATCACACGGTGTACCATCTTCTGGGTCTCCCACGCATGTCTTCGATGTAGGAAGATGCCCTTGAACCTGGAGATTTGGGACCCACGGCATGGGTACCACGCAGTAGGACTTTAAAGGGTCTGCGTTTGCTCACCCAAGCTCACCAATCCTCTCAGCCCCAAGAGTGTCCAGCCTCATGTCTCATCCAGCTGTGGGTCTAGATATGGTCAATCCAGGTTGCATCAGAGCCCCTGAACGGATTTTGTAAGAATTTCTCTCTTTTTCACTGTCTTTGTTTTATGGGTTTTTTTTTAAGTAATCTATTTTTATAATGGGGTTTCTCTGCTTTTCACTGCTGTGTTTATGCCGCTTTACACCCTCTTGATGCACTTCCAGAGAGAGATCAATACCTAGGTTTTAAGACTCTTACTAGTCAGATATATTCTTGGGCGGTGAATAGGGGCTGTTGAGTCCAGTTCACTGAGCAGGGAGTAGGTCTTGTCTATTACATATTCGGCTTGTGGAACGGTATCTGAGCTAATTTCAAACCCTTGTTTTATGCATCACCCCACCTCACCTTTCCCGTTAAGCAGCCATAGTGTGTTTTCTAAATGTGTGACTCTGTTCTGTTTTGTAATTCCGTTCAAGTGTAGCGATTTTGACATTCCCTCTATAAGTGATATCTTAGGATAAGTGTCTTTTTCTCTGTGACTTATTTCACTGAGAGTCATCGTACCTAAATCCACTCATCCTGCTGCTACTAGCCTTATGACATTGATTTCATGGCTGAGTGATATTCCATTGTGCCTAAGTACCACAACTTCTTTATCCATTTTTCGCTTTCCTGGGATATTGAAGGTGTAGCGAAGTGGAGGTTCTTGGAAACAGAGCAGCCCTAAACTTTGGGGTGCCTGTGTCTTGTTGATTTTTAGGTTTCCCGATTTATACGCCCATGAGTGGAAGTGCCCTATGCTCTCTAAGCTGTGCTTATTACATGTTTCAGGACACACCGTACACTTCTCCAGAGTGGCTGTTGGCAATTTACAGCCCGCCCATCAGCGTAGCAAGGCTCCCATGTCTCCATGGCCTGTCCTGCATTTCTGGTTTTTACACTTTTTTCAGCATGGCCCTTTTGACCGATGGCAAGCGAGACTTCTTTGTAGCGCTGATTTGCCTTTCCGGCTTGCCTGGTTGGCCAAAAGGGGCGTATGCGTTTTTTCCTGAATATATTCATTTTCATGTGCTTTCAAGGCGAGTCGAGTCTGCCTCCTGAAACCTGTTTCCTGCAATTCTGCCTTGCTTTCAAATCCTCCTCGTTGCCTTCCGTCAATATATTTGTGGACGAGAGTTATCATTTATAACTCTGCAGGTTTGTGAGTTGCAGTGCCCCTGAGCTCCATTTGTCAACTCGCTTTTTTGGGAGCTGGCCGCCAAAGCGCAGGATTGCTTCAGGCCCTATTCTGGTTCCGGGGGGCAGGCTGAGCCTGTGGCTCATTCTTCTTCCTGATGGGAAAATAGAGTGACCTGTGCCTGTCCCAACACCTAGAGCTAGTCTCTCATTGGTTCCCCCTCTTCCCGTTCATCCTCAGGCCAAATTGCGACCTGTCCGAAACAGGAGGTTAAAGGTGCTGATTCTCCAAGTAGGGAGATTGTTAGTAGAGCGGCTGGAATGGCGAACCCGAGCACAAGGAGAGGAGAAATGAGGTGCGTTTGAGAAACCTTTCCCGATCACACGGTGTACCATCTTCTGGGTTTCCCACGCATGTTTTCGATGTCGGAAGATGCCCTTGAACCTGGAGATTTGGGACCCACGGCATGGGTACCACGCAGTAGGACTTTAAAGGGTCTGCGTTTGCTCACCCAAGCTCACCAATCCTCTCAGCCCAAAGAGTGTCCAGCCTCATGTCTCATCCAGCTGTGGGTCTAGATATGGTCAATCCAGGTTGCATCAGAGCCCCTGAACGGATTTTGTAAGAATTTCTCTCTCTTTCACTGTCTTTGTTTTATGGGGTTTTTTTTTAAGTAATCTATTTTTATAATGGGGTTTAGCTGCTTTTCACTGCTGTGTTTATGCCGCTTTACACCCTCTTGATGCACTTCCAGAGAGAGATCAATACCTAGGTTTTAAGACTCTTACTAGTCAGATATATTCTTGGGCGGTGAATAGGGGCTGTTGAGTCCAGTTCACTGAGCAGGGAGTAGGTCTTGTCTATTACATATTCGGCTTGTGGAACGGTATCTGAGCTAATTTCAAACCCTTGTTTTATGCATCACCCCACCTCACCTTTCCCGTTAAGCAGCCATAGTGTGTTTTCTAAATGTGTGACTCTGTTCTGTTTTGTAATTCCGTTCAAGTGTAGCGATTTTGACATTCCCTCTATAAGTGATATCTTAGGATAAGTGTCTTTTTCTCTGTGACTTATTTCACTGAGAGTCATCGTACCTAAATCCACTCATCCTGCTGCTACTAGCCTTATGACATTGATTTCATGGCTGAGTGATATTCCATTGTGCCTAAGTACCACAACTTCTTTATCCATTTTTCGCTTTCCTGGGATATTGAAGGTGTACCGAAGTGGAGGTTCTTGGAAACAGAGCAGCCCTAAACTTTGGGGTGCCTGTGTCTTGTTGATTTTTAGGTTTCCCGATTTATACGCCCATGAGTGGAAGTGCCCTATGCTCTCTAAGCTGTGCTTATTACATGTTTCAGGACACACCGTACACTTCTCCAGAGTGGCTGCTGGCAATTTACAGCCCGCCCATCAGAGTAGCAAGGCTCCCAAGTCTCCATGGCCTGTCCTGCATTTCTGGTTTTTACACTTTTTTCAGCATGGCCCTTTTGACCGATGGCAAGCGAGACTTCTTTGTAGCGCTGATTTGCCTTTCCGGCTTTCCTGGTTGGCCAAAAGGGGCGTATGCGTTTTTTCCTGAATATATTCATTTTCATGTGCTTTCAAGGCGAGTCGAGTCTGCCTCCTGAAACCTGTTTCCTGCAATTCTGCCTTGCTTTCAAATCCTCCTCGTTGCCTTCCCTCAATATATTTGTGGACGAGAGTTATCATTTATAACTCTGCAGGTTTGTGAGTTGCAGTGCCCCTGAGCTCCATTTGTCAACTCGCTTTTTTGGGAGCTGGCCGCCAAAGCGCAGGATTGCTTCAGGCCGTATACTGGTTCCGGGGGGCAGGCTGAGCCTGTGGTTCATTCTTCTTCCTGATGGGAAAATAGAGTGACCTGTGCCTGTCCCAACACCTAGAGCTAGTCTCTCATTGGTTCCCCCTCTTCCCGTTCATCCTCAGGCCAAATTGCGACCTGTCCGAAACAGGAGGTTAAAGGTGCTGATTCTCCAAGTAGGGAGATTGTTAGTAGAGCGGCTGGAATGGCGAACCCGAGCACAAGGAGAGGAGAAATGAGGTGCGTTTGAGAAACCTTTCCCGATCACACGGTGTACCATCTTCTGGGTTTCCCACGCATGTTTTCGATGTCGGAAGATGCCCTTGAACCTGGAGATTTGGGACCCACGGCATGGGTACCACGCAGTAGGACTTTAAAGGGTCTGCGTTTGCTCACCCAAGCTCACCAATCCTCTCAGCCCCAAGAGTGTCCAGCCTCATGTCTCATCCAGCTGTGGGTCTAGATATGGTCAATCCAGGTTGCATCAGAGCCCCTGAACGGATTTTGTAAGAATTTCTCTCTCTTTCACTGTCTTTGTTTTATGGGGTTTTTTTTTAAGTAATCAATTTTTATAATGGGGTTTAGCTGCTTTTCACTGCTGTGTTTATGCCGCTTTACACCCTCTTGATGCACTTCCAGAGAGAGATCAATACCTAGGTTTTAAGACTCTTACTAGTCAAATATATTCTTGGGCGGTGAATAGGGCCTGTTGAGGCCAGTTCACTGAGCAGGGAGTAGGTCTTGTCTATTACATATTCGGCTTGTGGAACGGTATCTGAGCTAATTTCAAACCCTTGTTTTATGCATCACCCCACCTCACCTTTCCCGTTAAGCAGCCATAGTGTGTTTTCTAAATGTGTGACTCTGTTCTGTTTTGTAATTCCGTTCAAGTGTAGCGATTTTGACATTCCCTCTATAAGTGATATCTTAGGATAAGTGTCTTTTTCTCTGTGACTTATTTCACTGAGAGTCATCGTACCTAAATCCACTCATCCTGCTGCTACTAGCCTTATGACATTGATTTCATGGCTGAGTGATATTCCATTGTGCCTAAGTACCACAACTTCTTTATCCATTTTTCGCTTTCCTGGGATATTGAAGGTGTACCGAAGTGGAGGTTCTTGGAAACAGAGCAGCCCTAAACTTTGGGGTGCCTGTGTCTTGTTGATTTTTAGGTTTCCCGATTTATACGCCCATGAGTGGAAGTGCCCTATGCTCTCTAAGCTGTGCTTATTACATGTTTCAGGACACACCGTACACTTCTCCAGAGTGGCTGCTGGCAATTTACAGCCCGCCCATCAGAGTAGCAAGGCTCCCAAGTCTCCATGGCCTGTCCTGCATTTCTGGTTTTTACACTTTTTTCAGCATGGCCCTTTTGACCGATGGCAAGCGAGACTTCTTTGTAGCGCTGATTTGCCTTTCCGGCTTGCCTGGTTGGCCTAAAGGGGCGTATGCGTTTTTTCCTGAATATATTCATTTTCATGTGCTTTCAAGGCGAGTCGAGTCTGCCTCCTGAAACCTGTTTCCTGCAATTCTGCCTTGCTTTCAAATCCTCCTCGTTGCCTTCCCTCAATATATTTGTGGACGAGAGTTATCATTTATAACTCTGCAGGTTTGTGAGTTGCAGTGCCCCTGAGCTCCATTTGTCAACTCGCTTTTTTGGGAGCTGGCCGCCAAAGCGCAGGATTGCTTCAGGCCGTATACTGGTTCCGGGGGGCAGGCTGAGCCTGTGGTTCATTCTTCTTCCTGATGGGAAAATAGAGTGACCTGTGCCTGTCCCAACACCTAGAGCTAGTCTCTCATTGGTTCCCCCTCTTCCCGTTCATCCTCAGGCCAAATTGCGACCTGTCCGAAACAGGAGGTTAAAGGTGCTGATTCTCCAAGTAGGGAGATTGTTAGTAGAGCGGCTGGAATGGCGAACCCGAGCACAAGGAGAGGAGAAATGAGGTGCGTTTGAGAAACCTTTCCCGATCACACGGTGTACCATCTTCTGGGTTTCCCACGCATGTTTTCGATGTAGGAAGATGCCCTTGAACCTGGAGATTTGGGACCCACGGCATGGGTACCACGCAGTAGGACTTTAAAGGGTCTGCGTTTGCTCACCCAAGCTCACCAATCCTCTCAGCCCCAAGAGTGTCCAGCCTCATGTCTCATCCAGCTGTGGGTCTAGATATGGTCAATCCAGGTTGCATCAGAGCCCCTGAACGGATTTTGTAAGAATTTCTCTCTCTTTCACTGTCTTTGTTTTATGGGGTTTTTTTTTAAGTAATCTATTTTTATAATGGGGTTTAGCTGCTTTTCACTGCTGTGTTTATGCCGCTTTACACCCTCTTGATGCACTTCCAGAGAGAGATC
Source organism: Eubalaena glacialis (assembly GCF_028564815.1). Taxonomy (NCBI): domain Eukaryota; kingdom Metazoa; phylum Chordata; class Mammalia; order Artiodactyla; family Balaenidae; genus Eubalaena; species Eubalaena glacialis. Next base: position 20,011 of record NW_026871375.1, on the reverse strand, counting down.
AATACCTAGGTTTTAAGACTCTTACTAGTCAGATATATTCTTGGGCGGTGAATAGGGGCTGTTGAGTCCAGTTCACTGAGCAGGGAGTAGGTCTTGTCTATTACATATTCGGCTTGTGGAACGGTATCTGAGCTAATTTCAAACCCTTGTTTTATGCATCACCCCACCTCACCTTTCCCGTTAAGCAGCCATAGTGTGTTTTCTAAATGTGTGACTCTGTTCTGTTTTGTAATTCCGTTCAAGTGTAGCGATTTTGACATTCCCTCTATAAGTGATATCTTAGGATAAGTGTCTTTTTCTCTGTGACTTATTTCACTGAGAGTCATCGTACCTAAATCCACTCATCCTGCTGCTACTAGCCTTATGACATTGATTTCATGGCTGAGTGATATTCCATTGTGCCTAAGTACCACAACTTCTTTATCCATTTTTCGCTTTCCTGGGATATTGAAGGTGTACCGAAGTGGAGGTTCTTGGAAACAGAGCAGCCCTAAACTTTGGGGTGCCTGTGTCTTGTTGATTTTTAGGTTTCCCGATTTATACGCCCATGAGTGGAAGTGCCCTATGCTCTCTAAGCTGTGCTTATTACATGTTTCAGGACACACCATACACTTCTCCAGAGTGGCTGTTGGCAATTTACAGCCCGCCCATCAGCGTAGCAAGGCTCCCATGTCTCCATGGCCTGTACTGCATTTCTGGTTTTTACACTTTTTTCAGCATGGCCCTTTTGACCGATGGCAAGCGAGACTTCTTTGTAGCGCTGATTTGCCTTTCCGGCTTGCCTGGTTGGCCAAAAGGGGCGTATGCGTTTTTTCCTGAATATATTCATTTTCATGTGCTTTCAAGGCGAGTCGAGTCTGCCTCCTGAAACCTGTTTCCTGCAATTCTGCCTTGCTTTCAAATCCTCCTCGTTGCCTTCCCTCAATATATTTGTGGACGAGAGTTATCATTTATAACTCTGCAGGTTTGTGAGTTGCAGTGCCCCTGAGCTCCATTTGTCAACTCGCTATTTTGGGAGCTGGCCGCCAAAGCGCAGGATTGCTTCAGGCCGTATACTGGTTCCGGGGGGCAGGCTGAGCCTGTGGTTCATTCTTCTTCCTGATGGGAAAATAGAGTGACCTGTGCCTGTCCCAACACCTAGAGCTAGTCTCTCATTGGTTCCCCCTCTTCCCGTTCATCCTCAGGCCAAATTGCGACCTGTCCGAAACAGGAGGTTAAAGGTGCTGATTCTCCAAGTAGGGAGATGGTTAGTAGAGCGGCTGGAATGGCGAACCCGAGCACAAGGAGAGGAGAAATGAGGTGCGTTTGAGAAACCTTTCCCGATCACACGGTGTACCATCTTCTGGGTTTCCCACGCATGTTTTCGATGTAGGAAGATGCCCTTGAACCTGGAGATTTGGGACCCACGGCATGGGTACCACGCAGTAGGACTTTAAAGGGTCTGCGTTTGCTCACCCAAGCTCACCAATCCTCTCAGCCCCAAGAGTGTCCAGCCTCATGTCTCATCCAGCTGTGGGTCTAGATATGGTCAATCCAGGTTGCATCAGAGCCCCTGAACGGATTTTGGAAGAATTTCTCTCTCTTTCACTGTCTTTGTTTTATGGGGTTTTTTTTTAAGTAATCTATTTTTATAATGGGGTTTAGCTGCTTTTCACTGCTGTGTTTATGCCGCTTTACACCCTCTTGATGCACTTCCAGAGAGAGATCAATACCTAGGTTTTAAGACTCTTACTAGTCAGATATATTCTTGGGCGGTGAATAGGGGCTGTTGAGTCCAGTTCACTGAGCAGGGAGTAGGTCTTGTCTATTACATATTCGGCTTGTGGAACGGTATCTGAGCTAATTTCAAACCCTTGTTTTATGCATCACCCCACCTCACCTTTCCCGTTAAGCAGCCATAGTGTGTTTTCTAAATGTGTGACTCTGTTCTGTTTTGTAATTCCGTTCAAGTGTAGCGATTTTGACATTCCCTCTATAAGTGATATCTTAGGATAAGTGTCTTTTTCTCTGTGACTTATTTCACTGAGAGTCATCGTACCTAAATCCACTCATCCTGCTGCTACTAGCCTTATGACATTGATTTCATGGCTGAGTGATATTCCATTGTGCCTAAGTACCACAACTTCTTTATCCATTTTTCGCTTTCCTGGGATATTGAAGGTGTACCGAAGTGGAGGTTCTTGGAAACAGAGCAGCCCTAAACTTTGGGGTGCCTGTGTCTTGTTGATTTTTAGGTTTCCCGATTTATACGCCCATGAGTGGAAGTGCCCTATGCTCTCTAAGCTGTGCTTATTACATGTTTCAGGACACACCGTACACTTCTCCAGAGTGGCTGTTGGCAATTTACAGCCCGCCCATCAGCGTAGCAAGGCTCCCATGTCTCCATGGCCTGTCCTGCATTTCTGGTTTTTACACTTTTTTCAGCATGGCCCTTTTGACCGATGGCAAGCGAGACTTCTTTGTAGCGCTGATTTGCCTTTCCGGCTTGCCTGGTTGGCCAAAAGGGGCGTATGCGTTTTTTCCTGAATATATTCATTTTCATGTGCTTTCAAGGCGAGTCGAGTCTGCCTCCTGAAACCTGTTTCCTGCAATTCTGCCTTGCTTTCAAATCCTCCTCGTTGCCTTCCGTCAATATATTTGTGGACGAGAGTTATCATTTATAACTCTGCAGGTTTGTGAGTTGCAGTGCCCCTGAGCTCCATTTGTCAACTCGCTTTTTTGGGAGCTGGCCGCCAAAGCGCAGGATTGCTTCAGGCCGTATACTGGTTCCGGGGGGCAGGCTGAGCCTGTGGTTCATTCTTCTTCCTGATGGGAAAATAGAGTGACCTGTGCCTGTCCCAACACCTAGAGCTAGTCTCTCATTGGTTCCCCCTCTTCCCGTTCATCCTCAGGCCAAATTGCGACCTGTCCGAAACAGGAGGTTAAAGGTGCTGATTCTCCAAGTAGGGAGATGGTTAGTAGAGCGGCTGGAATGGCGAACCCGAGCACAAGGAGAGGAGAAAGGAGGTGCGTTTGAGAAACCTTTCCCGATCACACGGTGTACCATCTTCTGGGTTTCCCACGCATGTTTTCGATGTAGGAAGATGCCCTTGAACCTGGAGATTTGGGACCCACGGCATGGGTACCACGCAGTAGGACTTTAAAGGGTCTGCGTTTGCTCACCCAAGCTCACCAATCCTCTCAGCCCCAAGAGTGTCCAGCCTCATGTCTCATCCAGCTGTGGGTCTAGATATGGTCAATCCAGGTTGTATCAGAGCCCCTGAACGGATTTTGGAAGAATTTCTCTCTCTTTCACTGTCTTTGTTTTATGGGTTTTTTTTTTAAGTAATCTATTTTTATAATGGGGTTTCGCTGCTTTTCACTGCTGTGTTTATGCCGCTTTACACCCTCTTGATGCACTTCCAGAGAGAGATCAATACCTAGGTTTTAAGACTCTTACTAGTCAGATATATTCTTGGGCGGTGAATAGGGGCTGTTGAGTCCAGTTCACTGAGCAGGGAGTAGGTCTTGTCTATTACATATTCGGCTTGTGGAACGGTATCTGAGCTAATTTCAAACCCTTGTTTTATGCATCACCCCACCTCACCTTTCCCGTTAAGCAGCCATAGTGTGTTTTCTAAATGTGTGACTCTGTTCTGTTTTGTAATTCCGTTCAAGTGTAGCGATTTTGACATTCCCTCTATAAGTGATATCTTAGGATAAGTGTCTTTTTCTCTGTGACTTATTTCACTGAGAGTCATCGTACCTAAATCCACTCATCCTGCTGATACTAGCCTTATGACATTGATTTCATGGCTGAGTGATATTCCATTGTGCCTAAGTACCACAACTTCTTTATCCATTTTTCGCTTTCCTGGGATATTGAAGGTGTACCGAAGTGGAGGTTCTTGGAAACAGAGCAGCCCTAAACTTTGGGGTGCCTGTGTCTTGTTGATTTTTAGGTTTCCCGATTTATACGCCCATGAGTGGAAGTGCCCTATGCTCTCTAAGCTGTGCTTATTACATGTTTCAGGACACACCGTACACTTCTCCAGAGTGGCTGTTGGCAATTTACAGCCCGCCCATCAGCGTAGCAAGGCTCCCATGTCTCCATGGCCTGTCCTGCATTTCTGGTTTTTACACTTTTTTCAGCATGGCCCTTTTGACCGATGGCAAGCGAGACTTCTTTGTAGCGCTGATTTGCCTTTCCGGCTTGCCTGGTTGGCCAAAAAGGGCGTATGCGTTTTTTCCTGAATATATTCAGGAAAAAACGCATACGCCCTTTTTGGCCAAGGGCATCATTGTCAACGCTTTGCCGCTTTTCATGTGCTTTCAAGGCGAGTCGAGTCTGCCTCCTGAAACCTGTTTCCTTTAATTCTGCCTTGCTTTCAAATCCTCCTCGTTGCCTTCCCTCAATATATTTGTGGACGAGAGTTATCATTTATAACTCTGCAGGTTTGTGAGTTGCAGTGCCCCTGAGCTCCATTTGTCAACTCGCTATTTTGGGAGCTGGCCGCCAAAGCGCAGGATTGCTTCAGGCCGTATACTGGTTCCGGGGGGCAGGCTGAGCCTGTGGTTCATTCTTCTTCCTGATGGGAAAATAGAGTGACCTGTGCCTGTCCCAACACCTAGAGCTAGTCTCTCATTGGTTCCCCCTCTTCCCGTTCATCCTCAGGCCAAATTGCGACCTGTCCGAAACAGGAGGTTAAAGGTGCTGATTCTCCAAGTAGGGAGATTGTTAGTAGAGCGGCTGGAATGCCGAACCCGAGCACAAGGTGAGGAGAAATGAGGTGCGTTTGAGAAACCTTTCCCGATCACACGGTGTACCATCTTCTGGGTTTCCCACGCATGTTTTCGATGTAGGAAGATGCCCTTGAACCTGGAGATTTGGGACCCACGGCATGGGTACCACGCAGTAGGACTTTAAAGGGTCTGCGTTTGCTCACCCAAGCTCACCAATCCTCTCATCCCCAAGAGTGTCCAGCCTCATGTCTCATCCAGCTGTGGGTCTAGATATGGTCAATCCAGGTTGCATCAGAGCCCCTGAACGGATTTTGTAAGAATTTCTCTCTCTTTCACTGTCTTTGTTTTATGGGGTTTTTTTTTAAGTAATCTATTTTTATAATGGGGTTTAGCTGCTTTTCACTGCTGTGTTTATGCCGCTTTACACCCTCTTGATGCACTTCCAGAGAGAGATCAATACCTAGGTTTTAAGACTCTTACTAGTCAGATATATTCTTGGGCGGTGAATAGGGGCTGTTGAGTCCAGTTCACTGAGCAGGGAGTAGGTCTTGTCTATTACATATTCGGCTTGTGGAACGGTATCTGAGCTAATTTCAAACCCTTGTTTTATGCATCACCCCACCTCACCTTTCCCGTTAAGCAGCCATAGTGTGTTTTCTAAATGTGTGACTCTGTTCTGTTTTGTAATTCCGTTCAAGTGTAGCGATTTTGACATTCCCTCTATAAGTGATATCTTGGGATAAGTGTCTTTTTCTCTGTGACTTATTTCACTGAGAGTCATCGTACCTAAATCCACTCATCCTGCTGCTACTAGCCTTATGACATTGATTTCATGGCTGAGTGATATTCCATTGTGCCTAAGTACCACAACTTCTTTATCCATTTTTCGCTTTCCTGGGATATTGAAGGTGTACCGAAGTGGAGGTTCTTGGAAACAGAGCAGCCCTAAACTTTGGGGTGCCTGTGTCTTGTTGATTTTTAGGTTTCCCGATTTATACGCCCATGAGTGGAAGTGCCCTATGCTCTCTAAGCTGTGCTTATTACATGTTTCAGGACACACCGTACACTTCTCCAGAGTGGCTGTTGGCAATTTACAGCCCGCCCATCAGCGTAGCAAGGCTCCCATGTCTCCATGGCCTGTCCTGCATTTCTGGTTTTTACACTTTTTTCAGCATGGCCCTTTTGACCGATGGCAAGCGAGACTTCTTTGTAGCGCTGATTTGCCTTTCCGGCTTGCCTGGTTGGCCAAAAGGGGCGTATGCGTTTTTTCCTGAATATATTCATTTTCATGTGCTTTCAAGGCGAGTCGAGTCTGCCTCCTGAAACCTGTTTCGTGCAATTCTGCCTTGCTTTCAAATCCTCCTCGTTGCCTTCCGTCAATATATTTGTGGACGAGAGTTATCATTTATAACTCTGCAGGTTTGTGAGTTGCAGTGCCCCTGAGCTCCATTTGTCAACTCGCTTTTTTGGGAGCTGGCCGCCAAAGCGCAGGATTGCTTCAGGCCGTATACTGGTTCCGGGGGGCAGGCTGAGCCTGTGGTTCATTCTTCTTCCTGATGGGAAAATAGAGTGACCTGTGCCTGTCCCAACACCTAGAGCTAGTCTCTCATTGGTTCCCCCTCTTCCCGTTCATCCTCAGGCCAAATTGCGACCTGTCCGAAACAGGAGGTTAAAGGTGCTGATTCTCCAAGTAGGGAGATGGTTAGTAGAGCGGCTGGAATGGCGAACCCGAGCACAAGGAGAGGAGAAAGGAGGTGCGTTTGAGAAACCTTTCCCGATCACACGGTGTACCATCTTCTGGGTTTCCCACGCATGTTTTCGATGTAGGAAGATGCCCTTGAACCTGGAGATTTGGGACCCACGGCATGGGTACCACGCAGTAGGACTTTAAAGGGTCTGCGTTTGCTCACCCAAGCTCACCAATCCTCTCAGCCCCAAGAGTGTCCAGCCTCATGTCTCATCCAGCTGTGGGTCTAGATATGGTCAATTCAGGTTGCATCAGAGCCCCTGAACGGATTTTGGAAGAATTTCTCTCTCTTTCACTGTCTTTGTTTTATGGGTTTTTTTTTTAAGTAATCTATTTTTATAATGGGGTTTCGCTGCTTTTCACTGCTGTGTTTATGCCGCTTTACACCCTCTTGATGCACTTCCAGAGAGAGATCAATACCTAGGTTTTAAGACTCTTACTAGTCAGATATATTCTTGGGCGGTGAATAGGGGCTGTTGAGTCCAGTTCACTGAGCAGGGAGTAGGTCTTGTCTATTACATATTCGGCTTGTGGAACGGTATCTGAGCTAATTTCAAACCCTTGTTTTATGCATCACCCCACCTCACCTTTCCCGTTAAGCAGCCATAGTGTGTTTTCTAAATGTGTGACTCTGTTCTGTTTTGTAATTCCGTTCAAGTGTAGCGATTTTGACATTCCCTCTATAAGTGATATCTTAGGATAAGTGTCTTTTTCTCTGTGACTTATTTCACTGAGAGTCATCGTACCTAAATCCACTCATCCTGCTGCTACTAGCCTTATGACATTGATTTCATGGCTGAGTGATATTCCATTGTGCCTAAGTACCACAACTTCTTTATCCATTTTTCGCTTTCCTGGGATATTGAAGGTGTACCGAAGTGGAGGTTCTTGGAAACAGAGCAGCCCTAAACTTTGGGGTGCCTGTGTCTTGTTGATTTTTAGGTTTCCCGATTTATACGCCCATGAGTGGAAGTGCCCTATGCTCTCTAAGCTGTGCTTATTACATGTTTCAGGACACACCGTACACTTCTCCAGAGTGGCTGTTGGCAATTTACAGCCCGCCCATCAGCGTAGCAAGGCTCCCATGTCTCCATGGCCTGTCCTGCATTTCTGGTTTTTACACTTTTTTCAGCATGGCCCTTTTGACCGATGGCAAGCGAGACTTCTTTGTAGCGCTGATTTGCCTTTCCGGCTTGCCTGGTTGGCCAAAAAGGGCGTATGCGTTTTTTCCTGAATATATTCAGGAAAAAACGCATACGCCCTTTTTGGCCAAGGGCATCATTGTCAACGCTTTGCCGCTTTTCATGTGCTTTCAAGGCGAGTCGAGTCTGCCTCCTGAAACCTGTTTCCTTTAATTCTGCCTTGCTTTCAAATCCTCCTCGTTGCCTTCCCTCAATATATTTGTGGACGAGAGTTATCATTTATAACTCTGCAGGTTTGTGAGTTGCAGTGCCCCTGAGCTCCATTTGTCAACTCGCTATTTTGGGAGCTGGCCGCCAAAGCGCAGGATTGCTTCAGGCCGTATACTGGTTCCGGGGGGCAGGCTGAGCCTGTGGTTCATTCTTCTTCCTGATGGGAAAATAGAGTGACCTGTGCCTGTCCCAACACCTAGAGCTAGTCTCTCATTGGTTCCCCCTCTTCCCGTTCATCCTCAGGCCAAATTGCGACCTGTCCGAAACAGGAGGTTAAAGGTGCTGATTCTCCAAGTAGGGAGATTGTTAGTAGAGCGGCTGGAATGCCGAACCCGAGCACAAGGAGAGGAGAAATGAGGTGCGTTTGAGAAACCTTTCCCGATCACACGGTGTACCATCTTCTGGGTTTCCCACGCATGTTTTCGATGTAGGAAGATGCCCTTGAACCTGGAGATTTGGGACCCACGGCATGGGTACCACGCAGTAGGACTTTAAAGGGTCTGCGTTTGCTCACCCAAGCTCACCAATCCTCTCAGCCCCAAGAGTGTCCAGCCTCATGTCTCATCCAGCTGTGGGTCTAGATATGGTCAATCCAGGTTGCATCAGAGCCCCTGAACGGATTTTGTAAGAATTTCTCTCTCTTTCACTGTCTTTGTTTTATGGGTTTTTTTTTTAAGTAATCTATTTTTATAATGGGGTTTAGCTGCTTTTCACTGCTGTGTTTATGCCGCTTTACACCCTCTTGATGCACTTCCAGAGAGAGATCAATACCTAGGTTTTAAGACTCTTACTAGTCAGATATATTCTTGGGCGGTGAATAGGGGCTGTTGAGTCCAGTTCACTGAGCAGGGAGTAGGTCTTGTCTATTACATATTCGGCTTGTGGAACGGTATCTGAGCTAATTTCAAACCCTTGTTTTATGCATCACCCCACCTCACCTTTCCCGTTAAGCAGCCATAGTGTGTTTTCTAAATGTGTGACTCTGTTCTGTTTTGTAATTCCGTTCAAGTGTAGCGATTTTGACATTCCCTCTATAAGTGATATCTTAGGATAAGTGTCTTTTTCTCTGTGACTTATTTCACTGAGAGTCATCGTACCTAAATCCACTCATCCTGCTGCTACTAGCCTTATGACATTGATTTCATGGCTGAGTGATATTCCATTGTGCCTAAGTACCACAACTTCTTTATCCATTTTTCGCTTTCCTGGGATATTGAAGGTGTACCGAAGTGGAGGTTCTTGGAAACAGAGCAGCCCTAAACTTTGGGGTGCCTGTGTCTTGTTGATTTTTAGGTTTCCCGATTTATACGCCCATGAGTGGAAGTGCCCTATGCTCTCTAAGCTGTGCTTATTACATGTTTCAGGACACACCGTACACTTCTCCAGAGTGGCTGTTGGCAATTTACAGCCCGCCCATCAGCGTAGCAAGGCTCCCATGTCTCCATGGCCTGTCCTGCATTTCTGGTTTTTACACTTTTTTCAGCATGGCCCTTTTGACCGATGGCAAGCGAGACTTCTTTGTAGCGCTGATTTGCCTTTCCGGCTTGCCTGGTTGGCCAAAAGGGGCGTATGCGTTTTTTCCTGAATATATTCATTTTCATGTGCTTTCAAGGCGAGTCGAGTCTGCCTCCTGAAACCTGTTTCGTGCAATTCTGCCTTGCTTTCAAATCCTCCTCGTTGCCTTCCGTCAATATATTTGTGGACGAGAGTTATCATTTATAATTCTGCAGGTTTGTGAGTTGCAGTGCCCCTGAGCTCCATTTGTCAACTCGCTTTTTTGGGAGCTGGCCGCCAAAGCGCAGGATTGCTTCAGGCCGTATACTGGTTCCGGGGGGCAGGCTGAGCCTGTGGTTCATTCTTCTTCCTGATGGGAAAATAGAGTGACCTGTGCCTGTCCCAACACCTAGAGCTAGTCTCTCATTGGTTCCCCCTCTTCCCGTTCATCCTCAGGCCAAATTGCGACCTGTCCGAAACAGGAGGTTAAAGGTGCTGATTCTCCAAGTAGGGAGATGGTTAGTAGAGCGGCTGGAATGGCGAACCCGAGCACAAGGAGAGGAGAAAGGAGGTGCGTTTGAGAAACCTTTCCCGATCACACGGTGTACCATCTTCTGGGTTTCCCACGCATGTTTTCGATGTAGGAAGATGCCCTTGAACCTGGAGATTTGGGACCCACGGCATGGGTACCACGCAGTAGGACTTTAAAGGGTCTGCGTTTGCTCACCCAAGCTCACCAATCCTCTCAGCCCCAAGAGTGTCCAGCCTCATGTCTCATCCAGCTGTGGGTCTAGATATGGTCAATCCAGGTTGCATCAGAGCCCCTGAACGGATTTTGGAAGAATTTCTCTCTCTTTCACTGTCTTTGTTTTATGGGTTTTTTTTTTAAGTAATCTATTTTTATAATGGGGTTTCGCTGCTTTTCACTGCTGTGTTTATGCCGCTTTACACCCTCTTGATGCACTTCCAGAGAGAGATCAATACCTAGGTTTTAAGACTCTTACTAGTCAGATATATTCTTGGGCGGTGAATAGGGGCTGTTGAGTCCAGTTCACTGAGCAGGGAGTAGGTCTTGTCTATTACATATTCGGCTTGTGGAACGGTATCTGAGCTAATTTCAAACCCTTGTTTTATGCATCACCCCACCTCACCTTTCCCGTTAAGCAGCCATAGTGTGTTTTCTAAATGTGTGACTCTGTTCTGTTTTGTAATTCCGTTCAAGTGTAGCGATTTTGACATTCCCTCTATAAGTGATATCTTAGGATAAGTGTCTTTTTCTCTGTGACTTATTTCACTGAGAGTCATCGTACCTAAATCCACTCATCCTGCTGCTACTAGCCTTATGACATTGATTTCATGGCTGAGTGATATTCCATTGTGCCTAAGTACCACAACTTCTTTATCCATTTTTCGCTTTCCTGGGATATTGAAGGTGTACCGAAGTGGAGGTTCTTGGAAACAGAGCAGCCCTAAACTTTGGGGTGCCTGTGTCTTGTTGATTTTTAGGTTTCCCGATTTATACGCCCATGAGTGGAAGTGCCCTATGCTCTCTAAGCTGTGCTTATTACATGTTTCAGGACACACCGTACACTTCTCCAGAGTGGCTGTTGGCAATTTACAGCCCGCCCATCAGCGTAGCAAGGCTCCCATGTCTCCATGGCCTGTCCTGCATTTCTGGTTTTTACACTTTTTTCAGCATGGCCCTTTTGACCGATGGCAAGCGAGACTTCTTTGTAGCGCTGATTTGCCTTTCCGGCTTGCCTGGTTGGCCAAAAAGGGCGTATGCGTTTTTTCCTGAATATATTCAGGAAAAAACGCATACGCCCTTTTTGGCCAAGGGCATCATTGTCAACGCTTTGCCGCTTTTCATGTGCTTTCAAGGCGAGTCGAGTCTGCCTCCTGAAACCTGTTTCCTGCAATTCTGCCTTGCTTTCAAATCCTCCTCGTTGCCTTCCCTCAATATATTTGTGGACGAGAGTTATCATTTATAACTCTGCAGGTTTGTGAGTTGCAGTGCCCCTGAGCTCCATTTGTCAACTCGCTATTTTGGGAGCTGGCCGCCAAAGCGCAGGATTGCTTCAGGCCGTATACTGGTTCCGGGGGGCAGGCTGAGCCTGTGGTTCATTCTTCTTCCTGATGGGAAAATAGAGTGACCTGTGCCTGTCCCAACACCTAGAGCTAGTCTCTCATTGGTTCCCCCTCTTCCCGTTCATCCTCAGGCCAAATTGCGACCTGTCCGAAACAGGAGGTTAAAGGTGCTGATTCTCCAAGTAGGGAGATTGTTAGTAGAGCGGCTGGAATGCCGAACCCGAGCACAAGGAGAGGAGAAATGAGGTGCGTTTGAGAAACCTTTCCCGATCACACGGTGTACCATCTTCTGGGTTTCCCACGCATGTTTTCGATGTAGGAAGATGCCCTTGAACCTGGAGATTTGGGACCCACGGCATGGGTACCACGCAGTAGGACTTTAAAGGGTCTGCGTTTGCTCACCCAAGCTCACCAATCCTCTCAGCCCCAAGAGTGTCCAGCCTCATGTCTCATCCAGCTGTGGGTCTAGATATGGTCAATCCAGGTTGCATCAGAGCCCCTGAACGGATTTTGTAAGAATTTCTCTCTCTTTCACTGTCTTTGTTTTATGGGGTTTTTTTTTAAGTAATCTATTTTTATAATGGGGTTTAGCTGCTTTTCACTGCTGTGTTTATGCCGCTTTACACCCTCTTGATGCACTTCCAGAGAGAGATCAATACCTAGGTTTTAAGACTCTTACTAGTCAGATATATTCTTGGGCGGTGAATAGGGGCTGTTGAGTCCAGTTCACTGAGCAGGGAGTAGGTCTTGTCTATTACATATTCGGCTTGTGGAACGGTATCTGAGCTAATTTCAAACCCTTGTTTTATGCATCACCCCACCTCACCTTTCCCGTTAAGCAGCCATAGTGTGTTTTCTAAATGTGTGACTCTGTTCTGTTTTGTAATTCCGTTCAAGTGTAGCGATTTTGACATTCCCTCTATAAGTGATATCTTAGGATAAGTGTCTTTTTCTCTGTGACTTATTTCACTGAGAGTCATCGTACCTAAATCCACTCATCCTGCTGCTACTAGCCTTATGACATTGATTTCATGGCTGAGTGATATTCCATTGTGCCTAAGTACCACAACTTCTTTATCCATTTTTCGCTTTCCTGGGATATTGAAGGTGTACCGAAGTGGAGGTTCTTGGAAACAGAGCAGCCCTAAACTTTGGGGTGCCTGTGTCTTGTTGATTTTTAGGTTTCCCGATTTATACGCCCATGAGTGGAAGTGCCCTATGCTCTCTAAGCTGTGCTTATTACATGTTTCAGGACACACCGTACACTTCTCCAGAGTGGCTGTTGGCAATTTACAGCCCGCCCATCAGCGTAGCAAGGCTCCCATGTCTCCATGGCCTGTCCTGCATTTCTGGTTTTTACACTTTTTTCAGCATGGCCCTTTTGACCGATGGCAAGCGACACTTCTTTGTAGCGCTGATTTGCGTTTCCGGCTTGCCTGGTTGGCCAAAAGGGGCGTATGCGTTTTTTCCTGAATATATTCATTTTCATGTGCTTTCAAGGCGAGTCGAGTCTGCCTCCTGAAACCTGTTTCCTGCAATTCTGCCTTGCTTTCAAATCCTCCTCGTTGCCTTCCCTCAATATATTTGTGGACGAGAGTTATCATTTATAACTCTGCAGGTTTGTGAGTTGCAGTGCCCCTGAGCTCCATTTGTCGACTCGCTTTTTTGGGAGCTGGCCGTCAAAGCGCAGGATTGCTTCAGGCCGTATTCTGGTTCCGGGGGGCAGGCTGAGCCTGTGGCTCATTCTTCTTCCTGATGGGAAAATAGAGTGACCTGTGCCTGTCCCAACACCTAGAGCTAGTCTCTCATTGGTTCCCCCTCTTCCCGTTCATCCTCAGGCCAAATTGCGACCTGTCCGAAACAGGAGGTTAAAGGTGCTGATTCTCCAAGTAGGGAGATGGTTAGTAGAGCGGCTGGAATGGCGAACCCGAGCACAAGGAGAGGAGAAATGAGGTGCGTTTGAGAACCCTTTCCCGATCACACGGTGTACCATCTTCTGGGTTTCCCACGCATGTCTTCGATGTAGGAAGATGCCCTTGAACCTGGAGATTTGGGACCCACGGCATGGGTACCACGCAGTAGGACTTTAAAGGGTCTGCGTTTGCTCACCCAAGCTCACCAATCCTCTCAGCCCCAAGAGTGTCCAGCCTCATGTCTCATCCAGCTGTGGGTCTAGATATGGTCAATCCAGGTTGCATCAGAGCCCCTGAACGGATTTTGGAAGAATTTCTCTCTCTTTCACTGTCTTTGTTTTCTGGGGTTTTTTTTTAAGTAATCTATTTTTATAATGGGGTTTAGCTGCTTTTCACTGCTGTGTTTATGCCGCTTTACACCCTCTTGATGCACTTCCAGAGAGAGATCAATACCTAGGTTTTAAGACTCTTACTAGTCAGATATATTCTTGGGCGGTGAATAGGGGCTGTTGAGTCCAGTTCACTGAGCAGGGAGTAGGTCTTGTCTATTACATATTCGGCTTGTGGAACGGTATCTGAGCTAATTTCAAACCCTTGTTTTATGCATCACCCCACCTCACCTTTCCCGTTAAGCAGCCATAGTGTGTTTTCTAAATGTGTGACTCTGTTCTGTTTTGTAATTCCGTTCAAGTGTAGCGATTTTGACATTCCCTCTATAAGTGATATCTTAGGATAAGTGTCTTTTTCTCTGTGACTTATTTCACTGAGAGTCATCGTACCTAAATCCACTCATCCTGCTGCTACTAGCCTTATGACATTGATTTCATGGCTGAGTGATATTCCATTGTGCCTAAGTACCACAACTTCTTTATCCATTTTTCGCTTTCCTGGGATATTGAAGGTGTACCGAAGTGGAGGTTCTTGGAAACAGAGCAGCCCTAAACTTTGGGGTGCCTGTGTCTTGTTGATTTTTAGGTTTCCCGATTTATACGCCCATGAGTGGAAGTGCCCTATGCTCTCTAAGCTGTGCTTATTACATGTTTCAGGACACACCGTACACTTCTCCAGAGTGGCTGTTGGCAATTTACAGCCCGCCCATCAGCGTAGCAAGGCTCCCATGTCTCCATGGCCTGTCCTGCATTTCTGGTTTTTACACTTTTTTCAGCATGGCCCTTTTGACCGATGGCAAGCGAGACTTCTTTGTAGCGCTGATTTGCCTTTCCGGCTTGCCTGGTTGGCCTAAAGGGGCGTATGCGTTTTTTCCTGAATATATTCATTTTCATGTGCTTTCAAGGCGAGTCGAGTCTGCCTCCTGAAACCTGTTTCCTGCAATTCTGCCTTGCTTTCAAATCCTCCTCGTTGCCTTCCGTCAATATATTTGTGGACGAGAGTTATCATTTATAACTCTGCAGGTTTGTGAGTTGCAGTGCCCCTGAGCTCCATTTGTCAACTCGCTTTTTTGGGAGCTGGCCGCCAAAGCGCAGGATTGCTTCAGGCCGTATACTGGTTCCGGGGGGCAGGCTGAGCCTGTGGTTCATTCTTCTTCCTGATGGGAAAATAGAGTGACCTGTGCCTGTCCCAACACCTAGAGCTAGTCTCTCATTGGTTCCCCCTCTTCCCGTTCATCCTCAGGCCAAATTGCGACCTGTCCGAAACAGGAGGTTTAAGGTGCTGATTCTCCAAGTAGGGAGATTGTTAGTAGAGCGGCTGGAATGCCGAACCCGAGCACAAGGAGAGGAGAAATGAGGTGCGTTTGAGAAACCTTTCCCGATCACACGGTGTACCATCTTCTGGGTTTCCCACGCATGTTTTCGATGTAGGAAGATGCCCTTGAACCTGGAGATTTGGGACCCACGGCATGGGTACCACGCAGTAGGACTTTAAAGGGTCTGCGTTTGCTCACCCAAGCTCACCAATCCTCTCAGCCCCAAGAGTGTCCAGCCTCATGTCTCATCCAGCTGTGGGTCTAGATATGGTCAATCCAGGTTGCATCAGAGCCCCTGAACGGATTTTGGAAGAATTTCTCTCTCTTTCACTGTCTTTGTTTTATGGGTTTTTTTTTTAAGTAATCTATTTTTATAATGGGGTTTCGCTGCTTTTCACTGCTGTGTTTATGCCGCTTTACACCCTCTTGATGCACTTCCAGAGAGAGATCAATACCTAGGTTTTAAGACTCTTACTAGTCAGATATATTCTTGGGCGGTGAATAGGGGCTGTTGAGTCCAGTTCACTGAGCAGGGAGTAGGTCTTGTCTATTACATATTCGGCTTGTGGAACGGTATCTGAGCTAATTTCAAACCCTTGTTTTATGCATCACCCCACCTCACCTTTCCCGTTAAGCAGCCATAGTGTGTTTTCTAAATGTGTGACTCTGTTCTGTTTTGTAATTCCGTTCAAGTGTAGCGATTTTGACATTCCCTCTATAAGTGATATCTTAGGATAAGTGTCTTTTTCTCTGTGACTTATTTCACTGAGAGTCATCGTACCTAAATCCACTCATCCTGCTGATACTAGCCTTATGACATTGATTTCATGGCTGAGTGATATTCCATTGTGCCTAAGTACCACAACTTCTTTATCCATTTTTCGCTTTCCTGGGATATTGAAGGTGTACCGAAGTGGAGGTTCTTGGAAACAGAGCAGCCCTAAACTTTGGGGTGCCTGTGTCTTGTTGATTTTTAGGTTTCCCGATTTATACGCCCATGAGTGGAAGTGCCCTATGCTCTCTAAGCTGTGCTTATTACATGTTTCAGGACACACCGTACACTTCTCCAGAGTGGCTGTTGGCAATTTACAGCCCGCCCATCAGCGTAGCAAGGCTCCCATGTCTCCATGGCCTGTCCTGCATTTCTGGTTTTTACACTTTTTTCAGCATGGCCCTTTTGACCGATGGCAAGCGAGACTTCTTTGTAGCGCTGATTTGCCTTTCCGGCTTGCCTGGTTGGCCAAAAAGGGCGTATGCGTTTTTTCCTGAATATATTCAGGAAAAAACGCATACGCCCTTTTTGGCCAAGGGCATCATTGTCAACGCTTTGCCGCTTTTCATGTGCTTTCAAGGCGAGTCGAGTCTGCCTCCTGAAACCTGTTTCCTTTAATTCTGCCTTGCTTTCAAATCCTCCTCGTTGCCTTCCCTCAATATATTTGTGGACGAGAGTTATCATTTATAACTCTGCAGGTTTGTGAGTTGCAGTGCCCCTGAGCTCCATTTGTCAACTCGCTATTTTGGGAGCTGGCCGCCAAAGCGCAGGATTGCTTCAGGCCGTATACTGGTTCCGGGGGGCAGGCTGAGCCTGTGGTTCATTCTTCTTCCTGATGGGAAAATAGAGTGACCTGTGCCTGTCCCAACACCTAGAGCTAGTCTCTCATTGGTTCCCCCTCTTCCCGTTCATCCTCAGGCCAAATTGCGACCTGTCCGAAACAGGAGGTTAAAGGTGCTGATTCTCCAAGTAGGGAGATTGTTAGTAGAGCGGCTGGAATGCCGAACCCGAGCACAAGGAGAGGAGAAATGAGGTGCGTTTGAGAAACCTTTCCCGATCACACGGTGTACCATCTTCTGGGTTTCCCACGCATGTTTTCGATGTAGGAAGATGCCCTTGAACCTGGAGATTTGGGACCCACGGCATGGGTACCACGCAGTAGGACTTTAAAGGGTCTGCGTTTGCTCACCCAAGCTCACCAATCCTCTCATCCCCAAGAGTGTCCAGCCTCATGTCTCATCCAGCTGTGGGTCTAGATATGGTCAATCCAGGTTGCATCAGAGCCCCTGAACGGATTTTGTAAGAATTTCTCTCTCTTTCACTGTCTTTGTTTTATGGGGTTTTTTTTTAAGTAATCTATTTTTATAATGGGGTTTAGCTGCTTTTCACTGCTGTGTTTATGCCGCTTTACACCCTCTTGATGCACTTCCAGAGAGAGATCAATACCTAGGTTTTAAGACTCTTACTAGTCAGATATATTCTTGGGCGGTGAATAGGGGCTGTTGAGTCCAGTTCACTGAGCAGGGAGTAGGTCTTGTCTATTACATATTCGGCTTGTGGAACGGTATCTGAGCTAATTTCAAACCCTTGTTTTATGCATCACCCCACCTCACCTTTCCCGTTAAGCAGCCATAGTGTGTTTTCTAAATGTGTGACTCTGTTCTGTTTTGTAATTCCGTTCAAGTGTAGCGATTTTGACATTCCCTCTATAAGTGATATCTTGGGATAAGTGTCTTTTTCTCTGTGACTTATTTCACTGAGAGTCATCGTACCTAAATCCACTCATCCTGCTGCTACTAGCCTTATGACATTGATTTCATGGCTGAGTGATATTCCATTGTGCCTAAGTACCACAACTTCTTTATCCATTTTTCGCTTTCCTGGGATATTGAAGGTGTACCGAAGTGGAGGTTCTTGGAAACAGAGCAGCCCTAAACTTTGGGGTGCCTGTGTCTTGTTGATTTTTAGGTTTCCCGATTTATACGCCCATGAGTGGAAGTGCCCTATGCTCTCTAAGCTGTGCTTATTACATGTTTCAGGACACACCGTACACTTCTCCAGAGTGGCTGTTGGCAATTTACAGCCCGCCCATCAGCGTAGCAAGGCTCCCATGTCTCCATGGCCTGTCCTGCATTTCTGGTTTTTACACTTTTTTCAGCATGGCCCTTTTGACCGATGGCAAGCGAGACTTCTTTGTAGCGCTGATTTGCCTTTCCGGCTTGCCTGGTTGGCCAAAAGGGGCGTATGCGTTTTTTCCTGAATATATTCATTTTCATGTGCTTTCAAGGCGAGTCGAGTCTGCCTCCTGAAACCTGTTTCGTGCAATTCTGCCTTGCTTTCAAATCCTCCTCGTTGCCTTCCGTCAATATATTTGTGGACGAGAGTTATCATTTATAACTCTGCAGGTTTGTGAGTTGCAGTGCCCCTGAGCTCCATTTGTCAACTCGCTTTTTTGGGAGCTGGCCGCCAAAGCGCAGGATTGCTTCAGGCCGTATACTGGTTCCGGGGGGCAGGCTGAGCCTGTGGTTCATTCTTCTTCCTGATGGGAAAATAGAGTGACCTGTGCCTGTCCCAACACCTAGAGCTAGTCTCTCATTGGTTCCCCCTCTTCCCGTTCATCCTCAGGCCAAATTGCGACCTGTCCGAAACAGGAGGTTAAAGGTGCTGATTCTCCAAGTAGGGAGATGGTTAGTAGAGCGGCTGGAATGGCGAACCCGAGCACAAGGAGAGGAGAAAGGAGGTGCGTTTGAGAAACCTTTCCCGATCACACGGTGTACCATCTTCTGGGTTTCCCACGCATGTTTTCGATGTAGGAAGATGCCCTTGAACCTGGAGATTTGGGACCCACGGCATGGGTACCACGCAGTAGGACTTTAAAGGGTCTGCGTTTGCTCACCCAAGCTCACCAATCCTCTCAGCCCCAAGAGTGTCCAGCCTCATGTCTCATCCAGCTGTGGGTCTAGATATGGTCAATTCAGGTTGCATCAGAGCCCCTGAACGGATTTTGGAAGAATTTCTCTCTCTTTCACTGTCTTTGTTTTATGGGTTTTTTTTTTAAGTAATCTATTTTTATAATGGGGTTTCGCTGCTTTTCACTGCTGTGTTTATGCCGCTTTACACCCTCTTGATGCACTTCCAGAGAGAGATCAATACCTAGGTTTTAAGACTCTTACTAGTCAGATATATTCTTGGGCGGTGAATAGGGGCTGTTGAGTCCAGTTCACTGAGCAGGGAGTAGGTCTTGTCTATTACATATTCGGCTTGTGGAACGGTATCTGAGCTAATTTCAAACCCTTGTTTTATGCATCACCCCACCTCACCTTTCCCGTTAAGCAGCCATAGTGTGTTTTCTAAATGTGTGACTCTGTTCTGTTTTGTAATTCCGTTCAAGTGTAGCGATTTTGACATTCCCTCTATAAGTGATATCTTAGGATAAGTGTCTTTTTCTCTGTGACTTATTTCACTGAGAGTCATCGTACCTAAATCCACTCATCCTGCTGCTACTAGCCTTATGACATTGATTTCATGGCTGAGTGATATTCCATTGTGCCTAAGTACCACAACTTCTTTATCCATTTTTTCGCTTTCCTGGGATATTGAAGGTGTACCGAAGTGGAGGTTCTTGGAAACAGAGCAGCCCTAAACTTTGGGGTGCCTGTGTCTTGTTGATTTTTAGGTTTCCCGATTTATACGCCCATGAGTGGAAGTGCCCTATGCTCTCTAAGCTGTGCTTATTACATGTTTCAGGACACACCGTACACTTCTCCAGAGTGGCTGTTGGCAATTTACAGCCCGCCCATCAGCGTAGCAAGGCTCCCATGTCTCCATGGCCTGTCCTGCATTTCTGGTTTTTACACTTTTTTCAGCATGGCCCTTTTGACCGATGGCAAGCGAGACTTCTTTGTAGCGCTGATTTGCCTTTCCGGCTTGCCTGGTTGGCCAAAAAGGGCGTATGCGTTTTTTCCTGAATATATTCAGGAAAAAACGCATACGCCCTTTTTGGCCAAGGGCATCATTGTCAACGCTTTGCCGCTTTTCATGTGCTTTCAAGGCGAGTCGAGTCTGCCTCCTGAAACCTGTTTCCTTTAATTCTGCCTTGCTTTCAAATCCTCCTCGTTGCCTTCCCTCAATATATTTGTGGACGAGAGTTATCATTTA